>NC_041224.1:156425284-156467780 GCF_002837175.3 Physeter macrocephalus
TGTGCCACAACTACTGAGCCTGTGCTCTACAGCCCGTGAGCCACAACTACTGAGCCCGCGTGCCACAACTACTGAAGCCCATGCGCCTAGAGTCCGTGCTCCGCAATAAGAGAAGCCACTGCAATGAGAAGCCCGCGCACCGCAACGAAGAGTAGCCCCTACTCGCCACAACTAGAGAAAGCCCATGCACAGCAAGGAAGACTCAACACAGCCAAAAATAAAATAAATAAATTTTTAAAAATCTCTAAAATAAAATTTAAAAATATAAGTACTATATATATATATATATATATATATATATTCAATTAATCCTCCAAACAATCTAAGAGGTATGTGTTGTTATTATCTGCCTTTTAAGGAAACAAAAGCCCAAGAGAAGTTGAGAATCTTGCCCAAGATCACAAAACTTAGACGCACCAGAGCGAGGATCCATACTCAGATAGTCTACCTTCAGAGCCAAGCGTTTTGGACCTCTGCTATAACACACAAAGGCGCACAGGACACCAGCAAACCCTCCTGGGCATACACGAGTGTTGTAAGTTATTTTTCGCTAGCTGAGGTGTGTCTGTACTGTGGATACCAACATTGGAGAGTTGATTTGAGCTCTTTGGATGGTATGGTTTAGGGTGGGGCACAATTTGCTGGCACGAGTGCCCAGAGGGTGCAGCAGTTACCAAGAAAGATAATGCTTTCTGGAACACGTGGGAACTTTGCTTTGTGCATATATAAGAAGGCACAGACAGGGCAAAAATGCTCAATTAAGTGACTGCAAAATCAATAATTGGATGCTTTTAGAGACTCTGAGACCTTTGTTCTCCTGTCTTCCTAGTCTAATGTGGGTTGCCATTATTACTATACGGTGTTCTTTTGAGTTTTCTTCTACAGTTGGCTCCAGGGGGCCCCATGCTTTCGTCCCATTCTGACTCAGTCCCCATGTGGAGTCTGGATTTGGGGGAAGGCTTAGGACCACAGGGAAGAGTCTTAAAGGAATGTTCTCTGAGTTGGAGCATAACGCCCCATGAGCAAACACTTCCCTGCCAGTGCCCTTTGTCACCTGTGGGACAGCAAGGGGGGAATCAGCTGGAGTTAGAGGAGCCAGGTAAGAGTCTTGCTCTGCTGTGTGACCTCTTTGAGCCTCAATTTTCTGTGTGGGATAATACTTATTCCTTCTGCCTCCGAGATTATTAAAAGAGCTAAACAAGGTTAGTGATGATTGTTATTAGCTGTGGTCCTATCACCTTATATCTAATTAGCCATGGAGGATGACCTCCTGTGGGGTATCAATGCTAAGGACCTCACCTAGAATCTCTCCACCGTAAACAACTTTGCGGAGTCTGAAATTCTACCATTAGTGATGTACTTGTTTGGATCTATCATCATTCTTTATTAGTATGAATCCTTTGGGAGTGGTGATACCTTCAGTTTTATCAGGTTATCCCTTAGAGAAATGGTTCTTAATATTTCTGGAATTAAGACCAGACCTTCTTTGAGAGTCTGATGAAATCTATAGATGTTCTGTCCAGAAACATGCACAAATTTGGGGGTGGGTGGGTCATAAATCAGCTTCCCTGCCTTGTCAGAGTACATTCTGTCAGGAGCTTGGCTACAATGGATATCTGCTCTTTATGCCTGCCCTGCATCCCCATCCTCTGTTTTTGGTAATAGCCACTTACTTCCCCTTGGGGACCAATTGCAACAGAGAGTACCAGTTTTCCCAAACACACTGGTGACTTCTCACTGTGAGCACTTGCCAGAGGGCTCTCTGTCCACAGAAGCAAGCTCAGCCCACGTGTATGGAGCAGGTAAGACGTGCTGGGGAGTTAATGTCCCCAGGAACAATCCTCAACCAAAGATAAATTGTGCAGTGGTGGGTAAATGCCCCACTTGCTCAGCCCTTGGGTGTGACAACTTCAAATCTGCTTCCACACAGTCTCCCAAGGGCCTTGGTGGAGCTGAGCCCCCGTTGCCCATAATGTAACCTGCCTGTTAATGCACTTCTATTGTTTCTTCCCTTCCCTGTCTCCCTTTCCCATACCCCTAATGATGCTTTCTGGGGCCACCTCCCAATTAAAACACCTGCACTCAAACCCTTGTCTCAGGGTCTTTGGGGGAACCCAGCCAAAGACTCCACTTTTTCAACATCCTTCGTTCATGCATTTCAGGTGCAGCCAACTCAAGGCAGGGGCTAGGGTCATCCCTGTGACTTTTGCTGATAGCGTATGGAAAAGGGGACAGCCTTTTTCACTGGGGTCACTGGCCACAAAGACCAGGAAGGCCTGCAGCTACCAGAGTCAGCCTCATCACCACGTAGAGAAAGACCAAGGCCAAGAAGGCTGAGAGAAGGTGGGAGGGAAGAAAGCACCCAGGTCCCAGCTCCGCAAGAAAGCACACCTACCCGTGGACCTTTCCATGACATGAGCTGATAAAACCCTTAGTTTGCTTACAACGTTGTGCTTCTCATGACCCCAGCGGAGGTGACTGTCTTCAAAGGGCACCGGGAGTTTCTTGTGCTGTCTCACCGGGTCTGCCGCTTCCAAGGTGGCCGAGTGCACAAAAACCGCGACAGCTCAGCAGCCCCCTGGAGAGAGAAGCACACTCTTCCTCGTCACCTCTGAACAGTGCATCTCTGATCAAGACAAGAGAGGGCTCACCTCCCTGGATTGTGATCCTGTGGCCCTGGGCTTGCTGCCCCCCTGGACCTGTCTGTCTCCTCCCCAGTGGGTCCCCAGCCTAGAGAACAGGGCAACTCTCCTTGTCTGCAGGCCTTGCGGTGGGAGCTCTACGGAGCCAAAGTGGAGGTGCTGCAGCCCAGGGCACTGGGTCTGGCTAGTTCGGGGCTAACCTGTGTCGGATCTGAATTAGCTGCCTCCACCTCCACCTTAACCCTCCTTTCCATTAGGGTATGAAGATAAAGCACTTAGCACCCTGCCCCGAACATAACGAGGCTTTAATAAGTGGTAGCTATTACTGCTGTTACTACAATATTGCTACTACTATTGTTATTTTCACTGCCCCTCTTTGAGTCAGGTCCTTAGCACCTTTGGATTTTGGCAACAGCCTCCTAAATTTATCTTGTCACCCCGGTATTCCCTCCTTTTCACATACAAATTCTGTACTGGAAGCCTTTGTCCCTCCCTGACTGGGCCCTATTCTTCCTTTCTAGCACTTGTTTCCTCATCCATCTTTCCCTGAATACCCAGGCCCCTCATCTCTTGCTCATGAAGTTCTGCCTGCCTGGACTGTCTCTCATATCTTCCTGTCAAAATTCTGCCAGTTCTTCCAGGTAACATCAATAATCTTCCCCTCTGTGTTAGTCAGGTTGGCCTCAGTAACAAATAGCCCCCAGATCTCAGTGACATGTGGGTTCATAGGAAAGGGTTCTTTCTCACGCACATCGCATGTTCATCACAGAGAACGATAGTCTCTGCTCCACATCACCCTCACAGGAGACTGGCTGCGAGGCTCCATCATCTTGAAGGTAGTCACTTGGTGTCGCCCATTCCACCCAGCTGGTGAGTGGAAGCCATGCAACATGGTCTCAGCCCCTTGCCTGTGACTGATTCAGGGACAAGGCTGGGCTAATGTCAGCCAGTGAGATGTGGGGAGAGGCTTGCTTGGGGATCACGGGAAAATAACTTCTTCAGTCTCACCAGACGGCCACACAAAGCTAGTCTGTTCGAGAACAAAGCCACACAGCTTCCTAGCGGGCATTGCATTTGCATTCATTTCCTGAGACTTCTGTAACAAATGACCACAAACCGGTGACTTAAAAAAAAAAAAAAGAAATGTATTCTCTTACAGTTCAGGGGCCAGAAGTCCAAAATCAAGGCACTGTTAGGATTGGAAGGCTCTAGGGGAGAATCCTCCTTGCCTCTTCCAGCTTCTGGTGGCTCCAGGAGTTCCTTGGCTTGTGGTTGTATAATTCAGTCTGTGCCTCTGTCTTCACGTGGCCTTCTCCTCTGTGCCTAAGTCCTCTTCTGTCTGTTATAAGGATACTTGTCATTGGACTTAGGACTCAGCAGGCCAATCCAGGATGATCTCATCCCAAGATCCTTAACTTAATTACATCTGAAAAGACCCTTTCAAATAAGGTCATATTCACAGGTTCTGGGGCATGGACATATCTTTTGGGGGGCCACCATTCACCCCATCCCAGCCATTTTCCAATCTTGAGGAAAGCCAGCCTGAGGACAATAGTAACATGTGGGAGAGGGCAGAGCCAACAAATGGCAAAGAAACCAAGACAGAGCCCTGATCACTCTGTGCCTGAAGCTAACACTACCTCTCTACTTCCTACATGTGAGATAAGTTTCTTTGTTGTTCAAGGCAGGTTTTCTATGACTTGCATCCCTTCCAGCTTCGACCACCTGTGTGTGTCCCCATCCCTTGGGGATCTTGCTAGACATTCATCTGGACTCAGATTTCTCCTGCTAGGTGGACCTTGGTTCTTCAGGTCTTGGGCATCTGCTGCACAGCACACACTGTTTCCTGGGGATAATTCTGTCCTTTTCATGTCTCTTGGGTTTCCCACCCTCCCCTGTTTGTGTCACTCTGGCTGAATTATACATGCAGCTTTAATTGATCAGCCATTAACTTCTCCTTCATTGAGACCATCAATGTAATCAGGCACCTACTTCGGCTCAGCTCACGTCCGCCAGCAGCAGCCCGGTCCTGGCCCCTCGCCCCTCCTGTTTGTGGCTCCCATTCATCACACCTTTGTTTATAGCCTTTCAGCCTAACCCCATCCCAGAGATGTTCCCTGTCCATGCCAATTTAAATTAATTTTGCCAGTCAGATTTCATGAGACACTGAATCAAAAGCTTTTCTAAAAATCAAAAAGCACTAAATCTTCAGTGGACCCTCTTCCCACTAATATTACAAATTAGTTAGAATAAAAAAAGTGTTATGGTTTCCCGGCATGACTTCTGCGTAAACCTGCCAGCACAGTTTATGGCTCAGGCCTCTGTTGCCCTCCAGCTGCTTACTGGATTTTCTACTCATAAAATTTATCATAAATTTTTAATCATAAAATTTGTTCTATGGCTTGCCTACAAACGGAACTTATGGCTTCCCTGGGGGGGAATTGCTGGAATCAGTTTTCTTCCTGTTTTTCAAGCCCAGTCCCATGTTCTTCCTCTCTACACCATCTCCCATGGTTCAGTCTCTTTTTGAAAGTAGATGTCAAGAGTTCCTTAAGTTCATTAGCTAATTCTGGCCAGACCTTTTACTTTGTGTGCTCTGATTTATGCATCTTCCTAGATTTAATTTTTCTAAGTGACCCTTTACCTGTTTTTTATTGTGACTTACTAATTGCACCCATTTCCTAACTTTATTTTTCTTATTAAAGACAGATTTTAATAGGTGGTTCATTTCTCAGTCACTTAAGGGCCCTGATTTATTTCACTCACCTCCTAGTCATTCAGGAAAGGATCACCTTTCTTGCTAATATTTCTTTGTCCCTGACCGGACGGGTCTGGAGTTTGTACCTGAGTAGCAAGTAGATGCCTGGGTACAGGCACGGGGCCTGGTTCAAATTCTGCCTCCACCACTTCTAGGTTACAGGATGTTACTTGAATTCCTCGTGTCTAGTTTCCTCGTCAATCAAAGGAAGACAGTGGAATCTACTCTAAAACCTCATGGTGGGACTCGGTGAGACAGTGCAAGTAGGCTAGGTCCTGGCACATAGCAAGTGCTTAGTAAACACTAACTATGCTTTTTGGGAGAGGCTCTTTTCCATCCAGATAGTCTCATCTAATTCATTCTTTTCTAAGCAACTTCTGTTTCTAGCATTCAGCCAGGTTGAAGAGGGGGTGGTTACAGAGCTGGATACTATGACCTTGTTTCCAATTCCAGGTTCTTTTCTTGATAGCACGCTACCTACCTCCTAGCTCCCAAAGCCTTAGTCCTAAGCCTTCCAGCTGAGGAGAATTCCAGGACAAAGAGACAACTTTGAACTCTTGAGCCCATGGGAGCCCACCCACCTTATCCTTCAGGGGCACCAAGCTAGGGTACAGTCTTGAGTCCACTGACCCTCTAAACCAGGGCTTCGCAACCTTGGCTGCACTCTAGAATCACCTGGGGAATTTAAAAGAATCCTGATTCTCAGACCATATCCCAGACCCAATCAATCAGAATCTCTGGGTTGGGACCCAGGCCTTGGTATTTCTGAAAGCTTTCCAGGCAATGCCAACATGCAGCCACAGCTGAAAAACTCTCTCACGCTAGTGCCTTCAAGCTCTGGAGTAAATCAGAATGACCTGGAGGACTTGTTAAACCTCAAACTGCCGGGTCCATCCCAGGTTTTCAGTAGTTCTGGAATGGGGCCCAAGGATTACATATCTAATGAGTTCCCAGGCACTGCCCCTGCTGGGCCACTTTGAGAACTGATGCTCTAGTTGGCCTCACCCAAGTCTCACCCAATCATGCAGATACTCCTGGGCGCCCAAAACACTGTGCATCTCCCTTCTGTGTCGCCCCTCCCTCATGAGAGCCCTCCCCCCAGAGCTCCATACAGATCCTGTACATGCAGGAAGAGAGGACTTTAATAAAATAGGAGACATGAGGAAATTCGGCCTCAGATAAATAGGATTGATTATGAAATGAAAGGGCAGAGGGCAGAAGAGTTAATTAACTTGAATGTCTGTGTCACTTATTTAATATATCCCTTCAATAGTAAGAGGTGATTTTCATCCTGTGACCGGCAGCTTTGGTCACAGCCGAGGGAGACAGGCCACTTTGGAAAAACCTGCTCTCAATCAGATCTGCCACTTCTGACTGTGGGATTGTGGCCAAGCTGCTAACGGCTCAGTTTCCCACTCTGAAAACAGGGCTGTAATGATACTTGCTTCTGGTAGAGTTGTAAGGCTTAGATTAAGTAACATTTGAAAGTGCCTATTCAATAAATGGTAGCTATCATTATTACTGCTATTACTCCCATATGATTATTCTTGGCTTTGCTGCTGTCAGTGCCCCTTAGGTAAAGATTCTCAGCAACGAATTATGCTTACAGTTGAGTAGCGTAGGGAACCTTTCTCTCGTCCGATTAGCCGGGGCACTTCTATTGGTTAACAACAGCTGCTGTGTTTACCAAGGAAACTCAGGACCCAATTCTGTGACGTTTTGATAATCGTCTTTAGACAAAGTTTTCTGGTATAAGTCTGTCACCCTTCTTTACTTACCTTGGTCTCATTCCTTACCACTAGCTAATTTTGTCTCCCCACTGGCTTCTCAGATCCCCCAAAAGAAGTCTTGCAATTCTCTGCTGTGTCTCACTGGATGGCCACTCAGTCATGTTTGATGGTGGATGGATGTGACATCTAAATGAATATGAATGACCTAAAGTCCTGCGGAGCAATGAGTGATTTAAAAGCAATAAATTATTAAATGCATAGAAAACACAAGGAGTCTGGGTCTCACTGGACTCATCTGTGAGATGGAATCAATTCTATTTTAACTAACATCGGGCAAGAACAGGAAAGTCAATAGTGAAGAGACTAGAACATAGGGAATCCTGAGTTCAAATTCCAGATCTACCAGTTCCCTCCTTTCATTCTTCTTACTGGGCAGGGTCTTCAACCTCACTAAGCCTTGAGTTCCTCAGGTGTAAAGTGAAATTAATGTCTCCATTGCGGGCTGCTGTGAGACAAGAGGATATGACACGTGTCAGTACACCTGGCATAGAGCCTTTCCCCTTGGCTGTTCAAGTACTCTTGACTCTACCTTGCCTTGTAAAGATTTAGATCCAGCCACCCTGCAGCTTCTACAGACCCAGGCCTGGGGGTGGGGGCAGGGGGCGGGGGCGGGCGCAGGGGGGAGGCAAGACACCACAGCATTTAAGGAGGCCCTGACTCTCAGGGTTGTGCAAGTGCATGGTCAGCCCCTGAGAGTCAGGGCCTCCTTAAATGTTGCTCCCTAGATGCTTTGCTTGTAGCACCTTAGTCTCCACCTGGGGCTTCTGCATGACTTTTTGTATCTCGTACCCCATACACAATTTAATTTAAATGACCAACATGAAACTGGCTTGGAATCCCCTTTGGGGTTCTCAAAACTGCTGGAATCTGTAGTTTTCAAATCTAATCAAAACAGATGGTGAAGTGCTGATGCTAGGTCAGTATGCAAAAGCCCTTGGGCGGTGGGGATGGATCCCTGTCCCCGTGCAGCTGCTGGAGGACACATGCCTTGACTCCCAGACCCACCCGAACAGAGCTGGGCACCTTTCACGATCCATCCCCTACTTAGCTCATCGAGTCTGGACCTCTCTGACCTCCGTGAGGTAGGAAGGACAGTTAGGGTTCTCTCAGTTTAAGCAATTAGGAGGTGGGGAAATGAGTGATTCTCCTAAGGTCACAAAGCAGATTAGGTTTGAAGCACTGGCTAGACCAGTATTTCTCAAAGCAGAGTCAGAGGTCACCAGGGGTACTTGTCCAAGTCCAGATTTCTGGGCCTGGGCGATACCCTAGACCTCCCAATTCAGTCTCTGGAGGTGGGGTTGGAATGGGTAGAGAAGCCTGTGGAGGTCCTAACTTCTCTGACTTCTGTGTTTTGGTCCCATGTCAGCCATCACACCATGTATCTGAGGGTCCAGGAGGGAGTAATGCTTCAACCAACGTGTAGTATGTGTGTGTGCCATGGTGCTGCTTGGTATAAAGTTAAGTTCGTTGGTTGTAGTAGCTAAGCATTCATTTTCACAGTATTGAGGGAAATATAACTGTCACTTCAAGCACATAAGTTCATGAATTTTTGCTTAGGGTAAAGTTAAGTTTTGAAATCAATTTAAAGTTGATTTTAAGAAAATATGGCACATGTGGTACTGCCATATGACAAAAATTGTGAAAGTGATACAACAATGATTACAGTTTGGGAGACACAACTTTGGGTGATTCTATGTCAGAAGCAGAAGTGAAGCTGGGAGGCAGGACCGCTTTTAAAGGGATTTTTAGCACCCTGCAGAGAGACTCTACTTCTGTGCATCAAACACCCCCAGCAGCCCATAAACAGCATGATAAATATTTACAGCGACCATTGTCATCATGCCAGATGCCAGGGGAGTGTAAGGCTCTCCTCTTAGGGATAATCCATAACCCTTTCCAACAGGTGGTCAGAACCCTAGACTCAAACTCCACCCAGGTCTGAAGACCAGGAAGCAGGCTGAGGATGGCCCCCTATGGGGCAATTTCCAGAGGGCTGCGACCTGCATCCTTCTCACATCTTCCGCAGGCTTTCCCAGTGCCAGTGCTACCTGAGGCGGCTTTTCCCTCCCCTTCCCAAGAGACCACTGCAGAGGGCCAGGGTGGCAGAGGTTTGGGGTTTGGGGAGGGGCTTTGTGCAAGTAAGAGATGACAGAGAGAGAGGAAGAGAGAGAGAGAGAGAGAGAGAATGGGGGTGGGGAGGGGAGAGACTGGAGGAGAAAGAAGAAAGGAAAAGTGGGGGAAAAAAGGCATTTGTAAAATGAAATGGCAAGGCCCCATCAGATGGTGTTGGGCAAGGAAAGCATGTTACAGGCAGGAGTAATTGGTAATCGGAGCTGATGTGAAGAAGGGATGATTTATGGGAGCATGCAGACAGGGGTGGAATAATTTTTGGAGCAGAACGGGGAACTTACTGAACGCCTGAAACTCAGCTACTTATCCACTCGTTCTTGTGATGAATTAGCTCTTGTTTAAAGTAACCGTGGCTCCATTTTTCATTCTGATTACTACACTTGATATCTTTCTCTCCCTCTGTTTCCCTCTGACCACTGCCCCCTTACCAGGTTCTGGGTGCAGAGGCACTGGGTTTGTAGAAACTCGTCACCCCTCCTCCTTACCCCCACCCCACCCCCATAGCAATATTAACTCTAAACAGCCAAGTCTAAAACCCAGCCGCTTGAAATATTACAGAGATTAGGAATGTGCAGAATTAGCAAAGACCTCAGATGCAAGGCTGGCCTGGCTTGTGCATCCTGAATGATGGCGATTCCTCTGCTATCTGATGTGGGAAGTCTCTCTCCTGGCCCGTCTACTGTCCTTAAAAGTGTGAAGTCCCGATCACACTTCCCACCTGGCTGGAGCACTCCTTTTGGAGATGGAAAGTCTTTTGAGGACCCTGGCAAGCCTCATGAGAGATAAATCAAGACATACAATGTCCTATACCATGTACCCTTCCTCGCCAACATTTAAAAAAATCAGTTTAGGGGCTTCCCTGGTGGCGCAGTGGTTAAGAATCCGCCTGCCAATGCAGGGGACACGGGTTCGAGCCCTGGTCCGGGAAGATCCCACATGCCGCGGAGTAACTAAGCCTGCGTGCCACAACCACTGAGCCCGCGTGCCCCAACTACTGAAACCCATGTGCCTAGAGCCTCTGCTCCGCAATAAGAGAAGCCACTGCAGTGAGAAGCCCGCGCACCGCAACAGAGTAGCCCCCGCTCAGCACAACCAGAGAAAGCCCATGCACAGCAACGAAAACCCAACGCAGCCAAAGATAAAAATAAATTAAAATAAATACATTTATTTTTTAAAAATCAGTTTAAAATTGATATTGTGCAGAAAGGAAGCAGTTCTAGGAACAGGTGTAGGTATACCAGTATCACGTTTTTATTATTTAAACTTTTTTTTTCTTGAATAAATATACAACCCTTAAAGATTTAGCCTCCCATGTGGTCCAGCCTCAACACAAATTTCCATTGGAGAAAAAAGCCAGACTGACAAAAAAGTGATTCATACCAGTTAAATATTTATAGCAGTTGCTTGTGAAAATAACAAAGGGAAAATATTTATCTGATGCTCGGAAAAAATTTCAATTTCTTGACATCTCTTTCCTTCCGCAACTATCAACTCTACCCAAGAAGTTCTTGAAGCTCCTGCGTGTGGCCCCAGGTCAGGTTGCTGCCACGCCCAAGCAGGCTATGCAAGGCAGTGGCCCAGCTCTCAGCTTCTTGTCACTGCCACCCAGCTCTCAAACGTGGCTGTCTCTATTTTCTCTCCTGTTAGTAACTAGACACCCTCCTCCTTCTCACCACTGGGCCTCACTGTACCCTCGGTCTCTGCCTTTACCTGCTGCTGGCACCTTTCTTGCCTTCCTTTGGTGGTTCTATCTCAAGTCTGTCGGGATCTTTCCTTTCTCAGCAGACCTCTGGTTCTGCCGGCTTCTGTTCCAAAGTGCCCTCAGCACCGGGGCCTCACAGCCACTGTCTTCTCTGATTTCTTGACTTCTGCACCACCTGGGCCCTCAGGTACCTGCACACTCCCTACCTCCAGTTGCCTTTTGGCTCCTGACTCTGGCTTCCATCTTTAAATCCAGCTTCCTGGAGCTCCCTGGAGCTCAAGTCTATGCCTGTTGGTTTGTTTGGCAATGTTTGCTCATATCCAGACTCCAGCTCTCCTGGCTCTGGGTTCCCTCCCTGCCTTGATGATTTCCCTCGGCCTTGGAGGGACATGGGATAGGAGAGGAGACCAGTGTGGCACAGTAGAGAAAAGCTTTGGATTTGGAATTAGGACACTTAGCATCCAGTCCCAGCTCTGCCACTGATTCTAGGCAATGGGTTTCCCTCTTTGGGGGATAAAGAAATGAAGTTTCCTCACGTAGAAATAAAGAGATGGAATAGCTAGTCACGAAGGTCCTTTCCAGTGTAATGGTTAAGAGCATGTGGTCTAGAGTCAGGCTCTAGACTGGGGTCAGTGGGGTCAAACCCCATTTCTGCCCCTCACTGTTGATCTCTCTGAGCCTCTGTAAAACCGACTTCCTGGGGTTTTATGAGGATTAAATGAGAGACTGAATACAAAGTACTGATCACAGCATCTGGCACTCAGTGAACTCTCAGTGTTAGCTACTAATATGATGATGATAATAATGATGATGACTTAATATCACTCTGTCATTGAGCTAATCTTGGAAGGCTTTCCCTTTCATTTTGGTTTACACAATCAGCTTTTTAGAGCAGCGCCTCTGTCTTTATTCTGCTTCATCACACTTGTTGAATAAGACCCACTCTCAGACAGCGGCAACTCTCAGTTCAGCCAGCAGGGATATCAGAATCACACAGAGGGAAGAGGAAACAGCCCCCAACAGCGGCTGAGAATCACCCTTGCTTCCCCTATAAGAAAACATCCATCAGAAAGGAGCTGGTTCAGCCTGACTGAATCCTCAGCGTAGCCAAACAGGTCCGACACTCTGGGAGATGCCCAAGTTCATCCATCATCCAGGCCAAGGGGTCCTTCCTGGGCTTTGGGAAGCAAGGTTGGGTGCAGGGCAGGGTGGGGTTGGTCCTGGCTGGCAGAGAATGGAATCAGGAAACTGGAAAGACAGCAAGCAGGGCTGACGCCAAAACTGAGAAGCAGTTCGATGGTCCCACCAGAGTTCAAGAGGCTGGCTAGAGAGACGGAGCCTGGAGAGTTGCTGGTTGGGCTTGTAGAGCATGAATGCAACAATATACCTCGTCCCAGGCCTCCTCCAGCCCCCACCAGTGCCGCATACCCGGCCACCTCCCGGACTGAGTGGAAAGCTGGGCTCAGAGGGAGTAGGTGCCCTGTGGTGACCTCCCCCTTCTCCTCCAGCTGGTTGGTGGGGTCCCTGCATGTCTGGTCATTAGGCAGAAATTCCAGCAAGAAGACACTCATCTGGCTCCTTCAGCAGCAGTGGGGACCTGAGCACCCAGTTTCTATCCAGCAACAAAGGTCACTTTCCTTTTTGCTGGAGGTCATCTTACCTGGCTGGGGCTTGAAAATGGGCGGTTCCCCTGAGCTGAGCTGGCAGCCTTTGATTCCTGGAAAGCAGAGCTGATTGTACCCCTCAGGCCCAGTGAGACTCAGCAAGCTCACACTTGTCCACCTGGGACTCAAAATTCACTTCAGTCCTCCATTCATCCATTCCACAGATGGTTACTGAGTGCCCATGATGTGTCAACAACTTGATAGGAGTTGGAGCTGACTCAGATCCAGGGTTGGAAAGCCAGTGAGCTAACCTACCCTTGGAGACAAAATCCATCCAGAGCACTTGCTTCTCCCCTCTGGGGACAGTAAGCCAATTCCATTAGCTGTGAGCTGCTGGAGAGCAGCAAAAGGGACGTTCTGTTCAGTATTGTCGAGTCAGCGATTAGCACAGTGCCTGGAAACGAGAAGGCACTCTGGAGGGGATGCTTCTTCCAAAAGGGTTTGTGGATAGATGGTCCCCAAGTGCCCCAAACCAGATGGCCCACATTTGCAGCTGTTCCTCTCCAGGGTCGCGTGTCAATTCACACGTGCACAGATGCCAAGCCAGTCCTGATGATGTGACCCTTTGTAACAGCGACCCCGAGAGCTTGGATGATGATGATGGTCCTACTCCAGCTGAGGAAATCGAGACTCAGAGAGTTTAAATGACTTGCCCACCGTCAAACCCAGCTTCCAAAGGCTGTCTTCTCAACTGTCAACACAGAGGACACTATTGAGGAGTTTGGGGTGAGGGTGTGGAGGCTGGAAAAGGAGAGGAAAGGGCAGGAGAAGCAGTTATTACCAGTTTGGGAACTTCACAGCAGGAGGTGGGGCTTCCAGCCTAGACTCAGGATGAACCTTCGGTGTGGGTGTTTCTGAGAGGGGGCTTCGGCGTGAAGACCTCCGAGCCCCCATCCCTTTGCCGAACAGTCATTCAGCAACTCTGATTGGCTGCCAGCTGGCGGAATGGCGTGGGGGAGGGGTGGGGGTGGGCAAGACGGAGCCGGGCACTAGCTCTGTGGATTTCCTCCCAGGTGACTGTGAACGGGTTGAGATGGGCTTAGAGTACAGTTCAGGTTTGCCAGGCGGGACCAAGGCGGGGTCACGGACCCCTGCCGTGATTGTTCAGTAACCAAACTTCCCTCTTCTCCAGGAGCCCCTGACTCTTTTAAGGTGAACTGCAGATCTTTAAGTTAATAATTAACTTGTCACAAGCTCATCAATGCCCCATCAAGGGAGTGGCGGGGGGGGGGTGGGGAAGGGAAGGGAACCCAGCCCACACCCCAGCCAGCTGTAGCTCCCGCTCACCTGGCCCATAATAAATAGGATGAAAGGCGCTCCTGACAAATGCCTGTGTCAGGGAGAGATTTTACCTTCACTCAGAAACAATGTAATATCTTGGCTATTACCCCAAATAATTTATCAATGTGTAATAGCTTTGTGCAGACCTCAGATAGGAGGGGAGCTGCGCTATCAGAGATGGATGTAGCCTACCTTCGGCTTTTAATTTTTAATGCTCGCAGCCAGCTTTGCATTAAAGGCCAGGTGTCATATAAAGACTTAATGTAAGAGGAGAGTTCATGAATTCTAATCAAGGGAGGCACACTCCCTGGCTGGCTGCTGTCACCTCCCGCTGTTCTTATTGATCTTGTGTTTTCTCGCCTCCTGTTCTTCTGGCTCTTCTGTCTCCCCTCCGCCCCCTCCACCTCACTCCACCCCATCCCTCCTCACCCTCCCCACCCTGCGACCCTTCCCCACCCCACCCTGGGCTTTCCCCTTGCCAAGTCTCAGCCTTTTCTCCCCCCAGATGGGGGGGCGGGGTCTCCGGCTGGGCCAGGGCAGCGAAGATTCTGTAACATCTGGACTAGCTGGCAGGATGGGAGGACTCTTTTCCCTTTCATCCCATTATTTATTTATTTATTCATTTCTTTTTCATTCATTTATCCAAAAAGTAGTTTTGAATACCCACGAGGAGCCAACTCTATGCTTGGCCCCGTGGACAAGTTTAGAGACAAGCAAAGCGGTTTCTGCCCCTTAGAGGGGTGTATAACCTTGCTGGCAAGATGCTCCCTCCTGTCAACGTACACGTGTACATAAGACTTGAAACTGTTACATGAGATTCAAAGGACACGCTCAAACGGCGTATCCTCAGTGAGGCCTTCCCTGACAGTCCTTTAAAATTTGTGCGCCGAATTGTGCACACAGACACCCCCTATCCAGCATTCACCGTGCCCGTCTGCACTCTCCTCCAGTGCGCAAACAACCTTCCGCCAGGCTTTGTAAATTGTGTTTATTTTGCTTATGATCTTGTAGCAGGAAGACAAATCTGACTACATGTTGGATCTGTTTCTTTAACCTTTGCTTTCCGCTGCTTTTGTTCTCTAAAAGGATACTGTCTATACACAATGGTCTGCCTCAGGGAACCCTGCCCCTCTGCCTGAATGTAAAACCAAAGTGCCTTTGTTCAGGCAAACATCCCGACCCTGAAGAAATTAACACATCCCCTCCCCGAGGCTGGCCATTCCAGGGGATATTTGCAAAACTTAGGCCTTTTTACTTTACTTCCTCATCTCCTTCCCCTCTCTGTGCTATAAAAGAAACTGGCATCCAAGCCCCGATAAGATGGTTATTTTGAGACTTTAGTCTGCCATCTTCTCGGTCTGCAAGCTTTCCGAATAAAGTCGTATTCCTTGTCTCAGCACCTAGTCTCCGATTTATTGATTTATTGGCCTGGCGTGGGGCGAGCAGAGCGAGCTTGGACTTGTAACAACCTGTCTTCTCTTACAAGAATGTAAGCTCCACGAGGACAGGAACTTTGGCCTGTTTTTTTTTCACTGATATGTCCCTGGTGCATAGAACAGCGCCCGATAGAGAGATGGTGCTCAGAAAATATTTACTGATGAATTAAGCGACCAAGAGTCGAGCTCAGAGAAGAGCAGTGGTGTCTGTGTGGTGGGAAGGGGAGGCTTCCAGCCCACTGTCACTCCAATTCTGCCCAGTGCCTGTTCTCTGCCCTGGGGATCCTCCTTAAAATGCCCGTTTCCCCCAACAATCTGCCGCCCTTCCCACCTGATCCCAGCCTGCCCCTTGGCTGGGCTCCTGGCCCTTCCCTTCCGTGTAGCCCTCCACTGGCCTGACTCATATCAAAGGTTGTCATGGGGTGGGGAGGGCATGGGCACCTGCCCCTGAGCTCCTCAAGGTCGGGGCTGGGCCTCTGCCTCTCTGGAGTTCCGAGCACAGGTCCTGGCACGCAGCAGGTGCTCAATTCCAGGCAGGCCAGTTTTTAAAGAGAGATGCATTCCTGGAAAACCTCTCCTAATTTCAAACTCACAGAATTCGAGACTAATTTTCCTATAGAAATAAAGTTAAAAGCTGCATTATTTCAAATTTTGGACAAGCGAAACTTAACTCATATTGTTCATATTGCCCAGTTTATGGTTTGCTTAAAAATGCAGCTGTGGGACTTCCTTGGTGGCGCCGTGGTTAAGAATCCGCCTGCCAACGCAGGGGACAAGGGTTCAAACCCTGGTCCGGGAAGATCCCAAGTGCCGCGGAGCAACTAAGCCCGTGCGCCACAACTACTGAGCCTGCGCTCTAGAGCCCACGTGCCACAACTACTGAAGCCCACGTGCCACAACTACTGAAGCCCGCGAGCCTAGAGCCCGTGCTCCACAACAAGAGAAGCCACCGCAATGAGAAGCCCGCGTACCACAACGAAGTGTAGCTCTCGCTTGCCGCAACTAGAGAAAGCCAGCGCACAGCAACAAAGACCCAACACAGCCAAAAATAAATAAATAAATAAAAGTTTCTTAACAAAAAAAAAATGCAGGGCTTCCCAGGTGGCGCAGTGGTTGAGAATCTGCCTGCTAATGCAGGGGGCACAGGTTCGAGCCCTGGTCTGGGAGGATCCCACATGCCGCGGAGCAGCTAGGCCCGTGAGCCACAACTACTGAGCCTGCACGTTTGGAGCCTGTGCTCTGCAACAAGAGAGGCCGCGATAGTGAGGCCCGCGCACCGCGATGAGGAGTGGCCCCCGCTTGCCACAACTAGAGAAAGCCCTCGCACAGAAACGAAGACCCAACACAGCAAAAATAAATAAATTAATAAACTCCTATCCCCAACATCTTTAAAAAAAAATGCAGCTGTGTCGGATGTTAAGTCCAGAAGGGGCACATTCCCCCCCATTCTCATTTTGTTCCTGTTGCCTCTTGTGCCAAGGGGCCTCCTTCATCTGTTCCTATGGTCGAGGATGCGCTTTCCTCCCTATAGTTCCCTTCTCATCCTCTAAGAACACCCACTGCAAAAGTCCGCCTCCTCCATGAAGCCCTCAGGCACAGTGGGTCCCTCCCTCCTCCGAACTCTCCAAGAATTTTGTTCCCGCCTTGTTCGCAGGCAGTTGAATTGTTAATGAGTTGCTAATGGGTCCTTCCCTACTAATCCTGAGTCGAGGCAGACCCTGTGTCTAAGCATCTCTTTAATCCTTGAATATGAATAAATGAATGATGAATGAATGAATGTGTGCACAGGTAACTCCCACAGATATTCCCCAAAGCTGAAGATGTAAACTTCCAAGATGATTCCCTTAGAATCCTTTTTGGAGTTTCAAACAAACAACAAACCACCCAGATTCCTAGACTCCACCCCAACCTTGCTTAGAAAGCCACTGGGAGATTCTGATAGTCTGGCCGGTGGAAACCACCCACCCGTAACTAGACTCCCCTGGGTTACTTGTTAAAGGCACAGATCCTTGGGCCCCACCCTGAAATCTCTAGGGCGGGGCGTAAACGTTTAACAATCGCTTCCAGGGATTGGAGGACTCTCAGCAGCTTGGAAACACCTCCTGTGCTCTGACGCATCCCCCTCGAGGGCTTCAAAGTGAGACAACACTTCCTCCAGCCCTAGCCAGTCAGTGAGGCCCTCCAGAATCCCCCAGTGATTTTCAGGGCCGGAAGGGACACTAGTGATCATTCTATTACAGGGTTTCTCAGCCTCGGTGCTATTGACGTTTGGGGTCGGATAATTCTCTGTCCCGGGGGTTGTCTTGTGTAGGGTAGGATGTTTAGCAGCATCCCTGACCTCTTCCCACTAGACGCCTGCAGCTACCTCTCCCTTCTCCAGATATGACAACCCCAAAATGTCTCCAGACATTGACAAATGTCCCCCAAGGGACAAAATCTTCCCTGGTTAAGAATCATTCCAGTTCTGCCTGGGGCTCAGAGAGGCTAAATTCTCTGCCAAAGAGAAGGGACACAGCTAAGATTTCAGAAAATCATTGGAGAGGCAAACTTTTACCTTACTCTCTAGGGTTCTTTTGCCTGAGCATGAGAATTAAATTGACATAAGACAGATCAACAGAGAGAAAAGAATACAATGTTACTTAGTAAACATTTTATGTGACACGGGAGCCTTCATAAGGAAGGAAGATCCAAACAAATGGCAAAACCTCCTTGCTTTTATATTAGGTTGAACGAAGAGAAGAATTATTTTAACAGGGTCTGTTTGCATAGAATTTTCTTGGTCTCAACTTTTTGTCCTCGGTGATAAGAATGTTACTTTCCTTGGTAGAGGGAGAACATCTTTCATGTGGGAGTTTCATCTCCTGCTTTTAAGAAAAAGAAGGAAGGTCAAGAGTTTTTCTTATATTCGCTGTTTTTCAAGCGCCTTTAACTCAAAATAGTCAATATGCCAGAGAGGCATATTTTGGAATGGCATGTTCTGAGCTTCCTAATCAAAAGTAAAAAGAGATTACATATAAGGGGATGCATCACAACATTGTTTATAATGGCAAAAAGCTGGAAGCCAAAGTGACTAAAAATCAGAGTGATTTTTTTCAAAATGTATGGCACTTTGTAGGATGGAATATTAGGCAGCCATGAAAATACATAGAAAATGATTAAAGTTTAAATGAGAAAAATCAGTTTACACTGATCACTGTAAATCAGTTTAAAGTGGGGTGAAGAGCGTGGTCTCAATATTATTTAAAATGTGAAAACAGAAGGACATAGTTTTGTGCTATTTCACAATGGAAATGTATTTAATTTTTTCCTGATAAAACATTATTGTAGTAAAAAGTTAAAAAAATACAGAGAAAGTGAAAATTCTCCCTATACCCAAGCACAAGGCCAGACAAAAGCGTGAGGGCTCCCCAGGCCAAGTTAGAATTAACACAGGTTATGCTGATAATCTTCAAGCACACATTCAACAGAGATTTAGTGGGAGTGAGGAGAAGCACACTTACTGAACAACAAAAAAATGTCTATATTTCTATTTCAAAATAAATCATTTATTGAAATGAAGAAAAATGTTTTGTTTTCAATTATGACATATTTGAAACATACAGAATATTATAGAAAACAATACAAATTCTTATGTACCTAATGTTAACTTATTTGCTTTAGAACTTTTTTAGTTTTTAAGAAATGTTGTAATGTTATAGGTATAGTATAAACCTTGCTCTCTTACCTTTTCTCTCCTACTTGTACTCAAAAAAATCAGTATATTGAAGGTGATATAAATCATCCCTAAGCATGTTTTTACTATCTTTACTATACATATGCCTCCATAAACAATTTTGTCTTACAATTAAAAATTACAAATAGTATCAAATTGTTTTGATAGTCTCTTGCAACTTGCTTTTTTTTTTTCTGCCGTATGCGGGCCTCTCACCGTTGTGGCCTCTCCCGTTGTGGAGCACAGACTCCGGACGCGCAGGCTCAGCGGCCATGGCTCACAGGCCCAGCCGCTCCGCGGCATGTGGGATCTTCCCGGACCGGGGCACGAACCCGTGTCCCCTGCAGCGGCAGGCGAACTCTCAACCACTGCGCCACCAGGGAAGCCCTTGCAACTTGATTTTTAAACCTTGTGGTTTTTTCATGTTTATAAATATATGGATTTTTTCATATTTTTATATATATATGGATTCATTGATTTCAACTGCTAACTAATATGACATTAAATCACTAAACTACAATTTATCTATTTTCCAACTGAAGGGCATTCAGTTTCTTTCCAATTTTTCTGCTATTTCTGACAGCAGCACATGAACTCCCTTATACAGATTTCCTTGTTTATTTGTGGGAGAGTTTCATTTCTAGGGGAGCACTTCTCAAACTTTTTGATCTCAGGAGTCCTTTATAGCCTTAACAATTACTGAGGACCCTAAGAGCTTTTGTGTAAGAGTGTTATATCTATTAATAAGTATCAGAGCTACCAGTTTAGAAATTAAACAGAATTTTAAAAATAGGTACTCATTAATTAATTTAAAACAATAGTAGACCATTACATGTTAATATAGATAACATATTTTTATGGGAAATAATGTTTTTCAAAATAAATATAGCAAGATGAGTAGCACTGTTTTTCATTTTTTACAAATCTAATATCTGATGTACTATATGGTTTGGTTGAAGTCTACAAAGGAAATTTGGCCTCACATAGATACATAGTTAAAGAAAAGGGAGGAGTAATTTAGTAGCCTTTTCAGATAATTGTGGATATTGTTTGAAAATACACCACAACTCAACAAGCATCATTTCTTAAGATCAGTTGCAATGTGAAATCTGAAACCATATCAGTTAACTTTTTGTGTATTAAAAGGCAATGATCTGTCTTGTACTCTGAGTAGATCTTTGACTCGTGATTTTTGTAGCATAATACGTTGATCATTTGGAAAATATTGGTTCACCAAGTCCTGTAGATCTTCCAGATGTTGACACACTTCGTCATACAATAGCAAGAATCCATTAATATCACCTCTGATCTTATCACAAAAGTCTTTAAGTGTAGGAAGCTGTCACGCTCATGGTGACAGACATGTTTCCTAAAATTTAAAAGTTCAAATTTTGTCATTGGCAATAAATTTAAAAGTTCAAAAATTTATCCTTAATGTGAGGAGCTCACTTTATTTCTGAGAAAATATCTGCCAAATAGCCAAGCCTGAATAAACATAGTTTTTTTGTTTGTTTTTGTTTTTTGGGGCCACACCACACAGGTTGCAGGGTCTTAGTTCCCCAACCAGGGATTGAACCCAGGCCCTGAGCAGTGAAAGCACTGAGTCCTAACCACTGGACGGCCAGGGGATTCCCCAAATAACTGTAGTGTGTGAGTTGTTCTTTAAAGGAAAAATAGCGTTCCATGAAAAAACTGGCTCGCTCGTCTTTTGACTCAAGATAATTTGCCAGTGTGTTTTTCCTCCAGACAACTGTACTCGAGTATTCAGTAGAAGGGCTTTATGTGCAATTCCCATTTCATCACACAGAATTTTAAAAAGACAGGGACTCTGGGGTCAAGATTTTTAAAAATTAAAATTTTTACTGCTCTAAGTAGAACATTCTTTAGTGAAACTGTTTTCCCCCTACAAAGTGCGTGGCAGTGCAGAATGCGATGATAGCTGGTGTAGTTTGGGGCCACTGCATTGATTCATGCTAAAGTATCAGCAGTCTCAGCCACCATGGCTTTTATACCATCAGTGCAAATGTTAACACAGCAAAAGAGACAAATAACATCTTAATATTATTCTGAAAAAAGTTTTGACCTTGCAGATCCCCTGGCAGCAGTTCAAAGATCCCTAGAGGTCTGGGATTATACTTTGAGAATTGCTGCTTAAGGGTATCTAACCAGAAGCTGAATTGCTAGGTGGTTGGATGTACGTACACATCTCACCTTTACTTGTCACTCCCAAATCGCTCTTCGAGGTGGGTTTATTAACTTTACTCCCACCAGCAATGTGTAAGCATTCTCAGCTCCCCGTAACTTGATCATCATTTAGTGTAATCCAATTTATATTTCACCAGTCCAATGGGTATGAAATAGTATCTCATTTTTGCATTAACCACATCATAGCATTTCAAAGATATCTGGAATGTTTTTTCAAATCAGTTTTTTAATCACTCATAGTTAGGTGGTGTTTATTGCACTCACTAATAATTGAGGTAATTGACATGGATATAGATATAAAATATAAAGTCTCTTTCAACACATGTTTAAGAGGTTTTTTTTTCTAGTTTTCATGATGGCAAAACATTTCCCACTTCTCTTCAATTTCCTTTTGCAATTTTCCAAATGAGAGAGCTTCTGGGGAATGCTAGTCTAGGGTTTTTAATCATTTATTTCCTGTAAACATTGCCAGCACATATGTGATTTGGTTTCAGAATTGCAGTTGATTACACTGCAGATTTGAGCCCACAGGTCTCAGGGCTGGTGATGCTGCCTGTAGTAGTTCCTTGCACCTTACATGTATAAATGTTGAAATGCTCATCATGGGTTTGTAGATGCTGGTAAACTGACTGCGCTAGACTTAGTGAGAAATAGATCAATCTCTGACATAACAACTTTCAGGGGACCTTCCAGGATAAGTTTGACTGTATGTGATTTTTCCTTTACATGTTGACTTCACAAGCTAACCCCCATGGAAGAAGCAAGGCCATTCTAAGTAGTCCTGTGTGGGAGCCTGAATTAACAGGCATCGAGTTTCTCATCTATTTCAGTAAGTTCATTGGTTTGGGTTCTCAGCATTTGTTCATCCAAACTGTGCGTTGGCAAACTTCTCTGTAAAAATCCAGATATTAAATATCTTAGGCTGTGTGAGCCATGGAGTCTCTGTTGCGACTACCCCACTCTGTGGAGTAGGGCGAAACAGCCATAGATGATAGGTAAACTGATGGTGTGGCTGTGTTCCAATAAAACTTTATTTACAAAGAGCAGGATAAAGCTGTAGCTTGCTGACTCCTGGTCTAGAGTGACTCTTCACCTGGTTCTCTGGACAAAATTTTTGCTAATCCTTTAGTGTCTATGCTTCCCGTATGACGGTCTGTAGTTTTCTTTTCATATAAGTGTGCCTGTGTATGTTGTTGAATCTTTAATTAAAAAAAAAAGTAAATACAACAAGTTGAAAATGAAAATAACATGGATAATAAATAAGAACATAAATAGTCTGAGAGAACTTAAAAAACAAAAACCAGACCCATCCAGATTTTTAAGGCTAATCTCTCTCTCTCCCTCTCTCTCTCTCTCTTTTTTTTTTTTTTTTTTTTTTTTTCTTGCCACACCACATGGCATGTGGGATCTTAGTTTCCCGACCAGGGATCTAACCCATGCCATGTTTTTTCAAATCAGTTTTTTAATCACTCATAGTTAGGTGGTGTTTATTGCACTCACTAATAATTGAGGTAATTGACATGGATATAGATATAAAATATAAAGTCTCTTTCAACACATGTTTAAGAGGTTTTTTTTTCTAGTTTTCATGATGGCAAAACATTTCCCACTTCTCTTCAATTTCCTTTTGCAATTTTCCAAATGAGAGAGCTTCTGGGGAATGCTAGTCTAGGGTTTTTAATCATTTATTTCCTGTAAACATTGCCAGCACATATGTGATTTGGTTTCAGAATTGCAGTTGATTACACTGCAGATTTGAGCCCACAGGTCTCAGGGCTGGTGATGCTGCCTGTAGTAGTTCCTTGCACCTTACATGTATAAATGTTGAAATGCTCATCATGGGTTTGTAGATGCTGGTAAACTGACTGCGCTAGACTTAGTGAGAAATAGATCAATCTCTGACATAACAACTTTCAGGGGACCTTCCAGGATAAGTTTGACTGTATGTGATTTTTCCTTTACATGTTGACTTCACAAGCTAACCCCCATGGAAGAAGCAAGGCCATTCTAAGTAGTCCTGTGTGGGAGCCTGAATTAACAGGCATCGAGTTTCTCATCTATTTCAGTAAGTTCATTGGTTTGGGTTCTCAGCATTTGTTCATCCAAACTGTGCGTTGGCAAACTTCTCTGTAAAAATCCAGATATTAAATATCTTAGGCTGTGTGAGCCATGGAGTCTCTGTTGCGACTACCCCACTCTGTGGAGTAGGGCGAAACAGCCATAGATGATAGGTAAACTGATGGTGTGGCTGTGTTCCAATAAAACTTTATTTACAAAGAGCAGGATAAAGCTGTAGCTTGCTGACTCCTGGTCTAGAGTGACTCTTCACCTGGTTCTCTGGACAAAATTTTTGCTAATCCTTTAGTGTCTATGCTTCCCGTATGACGGTCTGTAGTTTTCTTTTCATATAAGTGTGCCTGTGTATGTTGTTGAATCTTTAATTAAAAAAAAAAGTAAATACAACAAGTTGAAAATGAAAATAACATGGATAATAAATAAGAACATAAATAGTCTGAGAGAACTTAAAAAACAAAAACCAGACCCATCCAGATTTTTAAGGCTAATCTCTCTCTCTCCCTCTCTCTCTCTCTCTTTTTTTTTTTTTTTTTTTTTTTTTCTTGCCACACCACATGGCATGTGGGATCTTAGTTTCCCGACCAGGGATCTAACCCATGCCCCCTGCAGTGGAAGCGTGGAGTCTTAACCACTGGACCACCAGGGAATTCCCAAGGCTAATCTCTCTTAAAGTCAACTGATTATGGAGTTTAATCACGTCTACACAATATCGTCACAGCAAAGCCTAGATTAGCATTCTATGGAATAACTTGGGACTATAGCCTAGCCAAGTTGACACATCAGAAAAAACATCACAAATACCAAACCCCAAGGCTTCCCGTGGAGCCTGAAGTTATTTGCTTCAGACCACATGGCCATGAGCATCTGTGCACACAAGCAGGAAGATAATCTTGAGCTTGGTTCCTTAAGTTCAGACAGGCTGGATAGACAACTTAGCTTATAGATAAATGCATAGTGAGTTGGCTTTAAAGAAACCTTGGAGGCCTTCAGGGCCTAGAAGAGGGAGTGTGCTCTGCTCAGCTAGGACAAGCCCTTGGGGTCCCTGAGGCTCTGCTTTGGATTCACTAGTGCTTTCCAAACTGTGGGTCACAACCCATGTGTGGACCATAAAATCAATTCAGGGGTGGTTGATCCACACTTTTTTTTTTTTAATGAAAAGGAAGAAAATAGATGATGGCAGAGTGTATCACACATAATAAAGATAAGTGTTTCAGGTGTGTGTGTGTGTGTGTGTGTCTTTTCTCATAGCTCTGACATACTGACAGACATAAAAGGTCATGTATTATATTATTCCTTTTATATGAAATATCCAGAATAGGCAAATCTATGGAATCAGAAAGTAAATTTGTGGCTGCCAGGCGCTGGGGGAAAGGGAGAATGGGGAGTGATTATTTAAAGGATAAGATGTCCTTCTGGGGTGATGAACGTCTCGTAGCTGGAATGAGGTGGTAGTTGCACAACATTGTGAATGCACTACATGCCGCAGGATTGTACATTTTAAAATGGTCAATTGTATGTTATATGAATGTCACCTCAATTAACAATAAAAAAAGAAAGAATCTTAAGTGATACTTGGGGAGGGGAGAGGGAGGCTTCTGTCCTTCCCATGTGCCCTAGGGCTTCCCCCCCGCTGACCAAAGACTCCATCCTTGAAGAGTCCTGACTTCACTCCAGCCAAAACGAGACAATAGAAGGTCCTGTTTGCAGAGAAAGAGAACAGGCTTCACCCTCCTCTCGCAGCTCCTGGCACCCTGGGCCTCTGGTCTGGCTGTGTGCCAGCCAGAGCCCTCTGCCCCAGCAGGTGGGTGGCACAGCCCTAGAGTGGTTGATAGGCTGCATAGCCCTGAGCTCAGCAAAGGTCCCCGACGTTCCTCTGATCTCCTTCCCAGGTCAGGCCCCCAGGGGAGGCGCCTCCCGGGTCCACGCTGGTGACCAGTGGTCTCAGCTCCTCTATTCAGGGTCTCTGGCTGTTGAGTCTGTGGCTAACACGGTGATTCTAACTGCCGTGTACTGCAAATTAATTCATTCCTTTAGGCCTTGCTGTTCTGTAACTGGCTGTCACAGCGATCGCCCCGGGAGCTAATTGAGAGTTGCGATCCGTGGCAGTATTTCCATTAGGGGCATAATGACAGAAGCCGCCGTGCACACACAAACACACATGGAAGCAAAAAAACATAGGTACACTCATGGAAGCTAAACACACACACACCCCCACACACACAGCTGATTAGCCCCAGTTCATTAGCACAGAGACCACTGGGCTGCCCATATTTTGGGAGCCTCTGGGTGAGGAAGAAGCCCCTATGACCATGGGACACTGTGGGTGGACCCAAGGCCGCTGCCAAGAACACAAGGGCCCTGCTCCACGGCACCGCCCCTGCTGCTGTGTCCGGTGCCAAGCCTCCCCGGTGGGCCACGGGGACCTGGGCTCCTCAGTGGCTTCCTCTGACCAGGGGGAGGGGCCGGCGGTGACCACGGCAGAGACTCTGAGTGTGTGTGCACGGGCACGTGGTAGCGGTTGGGGTAGATGAGATCATTGATGGGATCAATGGTTCTCACTCCAAGCAAAGTTCACTGGCGGCCTCTTCGTGGCAGGGAGGGCAGATGCGTGAATTCACGGATGCCTTAAAAAAGTCCTTCTTTGGCTGTGAGCCAGGCACCGTCCTGGGCACTCAGTGGTTGTCCTAGGTTGGATCCAGCCCCCTCCCCACCCCCCCAGCAGAGCCTGAGATAAGATGTGAGCAAGGGGGTTTTGGGGACACGATCCCAGGAAGCCCCGTCGGGGAGTGGGGAGTGAAACTCGGAAGGGAAGGGAGGGGATTTGAGAGCAACGATGAGCAAGTCACCACTGGGTGACTGGAACTGAAGAGAGTGTGCACAGTTGTTCCAGGAGCCCCATGTTTACCCTCAGCTCCCAGTGATCAAAAGCGAGGGCTGAGGGGTGCCCCCAGGGGCCTTAGCTCCCTGGCACTCCCAGTCTAACCCTTGAGCAGACCAAGCATGCTTCCCTGCCAAGCACGTCCGTCCTCAGAGTCACAGGTACTTGCAATGAGTACCTGCAGGGTGAGTACATACAGGGTGAGTGCAGAGGGGGTGCAGGGGAGAGGGGTGAGTGCAGAAGGGACAGCTGAGTGCAGAAAGGAGGGGTGAGTACAGAGGGGAGATTATTAGTGCAGAGGGGAGGTGAGTGCAGAGGAAATGTGGGCCACACCAGCAGCCTTTTTTCTCAGTGGTGTGCAAGGCAGACCCGGTCCCTTTCTTTAAGAGCTTATTTCTGATGAACAAGACCAGGAAGTCAAGTGCAGGAGTCAGGACTCAGTGGCTCAGAGCTGAGCTCTGGCACCCAGTGGAGGAGGGTAGAGGATGCTCTAGCTGTGGGCGCCTCCTCCTGCTGGTATTCCTTACGGCTCCAACCTGGGGCCTCTATTTCTTACCCTATATCATCTCCTTCAGCCAATCCCCTGCACCCAAAGCTTCAGCTGCCCTGGTAGGCAAGTGACCCCCACTCAGATAACTTTAGTCTGGCCTCTCCTCCAAGTCCCAGTGCTGTGTGTCCAGCTCCCTATCTGACATCTCCACCTGGAAGTTGTGAGGGCACGATACACTAAACAAGGATAAAACCGACTCATCATCTCCCCTCCTCCTCAGACACTGGTCACCTTTAATGTTCCCCATTCAGAGTGTGGCAGTCATTCCATTTCTCAAGCTAGAAGCCTAGGATCCAGTCTGGGCACCTCCTTTGCCCCATCACTGATGGCCAATCAACACCAAGTTCTATGGATTTTTCCCTCCCGATGCCACCTGTTCTATCTCCACCGCCACCACCTTAATCTAAGCCACTCCCCAGGGGAACACAAGACGGGCACTCAAAACCATCTCTGCTGATAGAGGCATGATGCAGATGGGCTTGCACTCCTACGAAGGCTCTTGAGACTATCTACTCTGCCAGGGTGCTGCAATGACACTCTGGGAGCATGCCATCCACTTCTGAATCTGCATGATTCCAAAGATAAATAAAAAGAAATATTTTCCAAAACTAGATAAATTATAAAACCCAGGCAAGGAGTCTGATAGATCCATTCTATTTTTTTTTTAAGATTTTTTTGATGTGGACCATTTTTTTTTTTAAGTCTTTAGTGAATTTGTTACAATACTGCTTCTGTTTTTTATTTGTTTGTTTGTTTCTTGCGGTACGCGGGCCTCTCACTGTTGTGGCCTCTCCCCCGTTGCGGAGCACAGGCTCCGGATGCGCAGGCTCAGCGGCCATGGCTCACGGGCCCAGCCGCTCCGCGGCAGGTGGGATCTGCCCGGACCGGGGCACGAACCCGCGTCCCCTGCATCGGCAGGCGGACTCTCAACCACTGCGCCACCAGGGAAGCTCTGTTTTTTTTATGCTTTGGTTTATTGGCCCCGAGGCATGTGGGACCTTAGCTCCCTGACCAGGGATTGAACCCGCACCCCCCGCATTGGAAGGCGAAGTCTCAACCACTGGACCGCCAGGGAAGTCCCTGATAGACCCATTCTAGATGAATTGCAATTAATATCCTTCCTTTACTAGCGATAGAAAATATGACCCAAACTCATGACTTAAGCAAAGGAGAGAGGTGGTGGTGGATTTAATGGCTCAGATAACTAAAAAGGCCAGTAGTAGAGCTTCAGGCACAGCTTGATCTGGGGGCTATTGACACCATCAGAACCCAATTTCTCTCTGCTCGTCTCCTGATTCCACTTTTTCTATATTAGTTCCATTCTTGGAGAAGTCCTGACCTCACAATGGCAAAATGGCTGCCGGAGGTCCAGTCCATAGCCTTGTGGGTTCAAAACCAGAAGAAAGAATTCTCCCTTCCTGTACGAGTTCTGGGAATCACTCTAATTGCATTAATTTGGAAAATGTGCCCATCCTGAACCAACCTTTGAGACCAGGGGTATTTAATATGCTGATTGACTGGGCTCTGAAGTCTTGGACAGGGCCCTGTATACCCTGAGAGTAAGGGAGATGGGTCCCCAAAAGTGAATCTGAGTGCTGTTTACTCAAAGAAGGGGAATGCAAGCCAAGGGCAGAGGCCACAAACAACAAATCCTCACTATTAATACACACCCAGAATAAGAGGATGTTTTGCCGAGGGCCAGTAGGACCCTTGGATGGAAGGTTGCGGAGGTCAGTCACCATGAGCCACTATCTATGTGCAGCAGCCACTTGAACAAGGCTCTGGGTCTGCCTCGCTTGATCCAGAGTCCACTGCACAGGTAAAGGCCACACCCTTCAGGTGTGCGATGCAGGTGTAAGGGTGGGGGTGGGGGAAGCAGAGATTTGGGTCCTTCTTCTTTCTCCAGGATCCCGTTTACAGATGATAGTGCCTCTCGCTTGGTGGGCTGGGTTGAACAGTGTCTCCCAAAATGCATATCCACCTGGAACCTCAGAATGTGATCTTATTTGGAAATAGGGTCTCTCCACATGTAATTAATTAAAATGAAGTCATAGTAGATTAGGGGTACCCTAGATCCAGTATGACTGGTATCCTTATAAGAAGAGGAGAGGACCCACAGAGACACAGACACACAGAGAAGAAAAGCCATACAATGATGGAAGCAGATTGGAGTGATGCATCTACCAGCCAAGAAACACCCAGGGTTGCCGGCAGCCATCAGAAATGAAGAAGAAGCACGGGAAGATTCTTCCCTAGAGCCTTTGGAAAGAACACGACCCCGCTGTCACCTTGATTTCAGACTTCTAGCGTCCAGAACCGTGAGAGAATACATTTCTGTTGTTCTAAGCCACCCAGTTTGTGATGTTTTCCCACAGCAGCCTTAGGAATCAAATACACTTGGGCTGACCTTGTTCCATACAACTCCATTCCTGAATACCCACTCTTGCAAGAAACAGATGAAACCCATCATGGACACAAGACATTTGTGTGTGTAGCAAACATTATTGAAAGTTTGGAGGAGTTTTTATTTGGTCACACCAGCGACCTGTGACCTTAAGACACTGGGATGCCCTTTTCCCCAATGTCTTTCCTCCACCTTCTCCTAGAAAGTCAACTTCCTCACTTCATTATGCAGAGCAATCGAGTCCCCGTGTTGTCCTCTCCTCTGGGTTCACCTGACCCTCCAAAGCTCACTGCCCTGCCCTGCAAAGACAATTTACTGCAGGGCTTGTCTTCAGCAAAAGGAAACATGGCAGGTCTTTAGACCTTTCTGTCTTTCTCTTCTCTTTCTCTCACACATGTCAGCTAGAGGAAGAAAGCAGTAGAGAGATTTATTTATGTACTCTTATTATTAAAAGAATAATTTGAATTATTCTTTCCTCCTTCGGAAGCAGAAACAGTACTCTCCTTTGGTTTTAAGTAGCATTTTTCATCACCAAGCCTGGAAAGCCCGTGTCTCCTGCCCATGGTGTAGGGGGCCATAGTTGACGTTTAATTAGCTTTGGTGACTCTTTATCCAGGTGGACCCACTGCCTTGGCTCAAAATCTTGCCCAGTTCCCAACTGCTACAGATGTGGGCCGTCTTCCCAGCTCCTGCTGGAGGCTCTCCCTCCCCCATCCATGGCCATTTTGATGGTCAGAACTGACGGACATGTTGAGGGACCTCAGAGTCCATCTAGTGTGGAAACAGAGACCTAAAGAGGAAAGGGACCTGCCTGGGTCACCCAGCAGGTGGTGGAGGAGCTGAGACTAGAGCTGGGTCCCTTGCCTCTTCCAGCCACTCTGCAGCGGCTGAGGCAGCGAGGCAGGCACTGCTTACCACCCACAAAGTGCTGTCCAGATGATAACTAGCACTTTCCTCACTTGCTTGCTGAGGCTTTCTCCAAATTCCATTTAACCTTGATCTCAAATTCTCTCCATAGGGCCCTGGTTAAAAGGAACATACGCTGCCTCCAAAGTAGCATATACTCAGCATGTGGCAGTAAAATGATAATAAACCATTACAAGAATGCTATCTTACGTGGTATACAATATATACAATGGAATATTACTCAGCCATAAGAAAGAACAAAATCATGTCATTTGCAGCAACATGGATGGACCTAGAGATTATCATATTAAGTGAAGTAAGTCAGACAAAGACAAATATCATACATCACTTATATGTGGAATCTAAAAAAATAATACAAATGAACTTATTTACAAAACAGGAATAGACTCACAGACGTAGAAAGCAAACTTATGATTACCAAAGGGGATAGTGGGGTGGGGCCTGTGGTGGGTAGACAAATTAGGAGTTTGGGATTAACATATACACATCACTATATATAAAATAGGTAAACAACAAGGTCCTACTGTATAGCACAGGGAACTATACTCAATATCTTATAATAACCTATAATGGAAAAGAATCTGAAAAAGAATATATATTTATATATGTATCACTGAATCACTTTGCTGTACACTTAAAACTAACATAACATTGTAAATTAACTATACTTCAAAAAAATAATAAAGTGTGTCCTAAAAAAATGACTTTCACTGGATAAAAAAGGAATGACATCTGGCACATTTAGGTTTACAGAGTTCTTTCCCATAGATCTCAACCAAGGACTATTTTATCCCTCAGAGGACATTTGGCAATGTCTGGAAACATTTTTGGTTTCACAACTGGGAGTTGCCATCTACTGGGTAGAGGCCTTAGACACTGATAAACATGCTACAAAGTACAGAACAATACCCACAACAAAGAATGATCTAGCTTAAAATATCAGTAGCGCAGTGGTTGAGAAGCACTGCCATGTATCATATCATTAGTCCTCCTGACAGCCTTCTAAGGCAGAACTTCCCAACTCGGGTCCAGGACTATAAACATGTTACACACAGCAGATCCTCCTCTTCACCCTTGAGGCATCCAGGTAGGGCTGGGGAGCACCCCAGTCCCCACTTGCCTCTGGCTGCCTACAGCCTCCTGCTGGGCCCTTGCAAACATGACCAGAGCTGAGCATAAAAGTGCTTAGCAAGCATTCCTTTAGTCTCCAAAATAGGCAATATTATCCTTATTACAAAGGTAAGCAAACTGAGACTCAGGAAGCCTGTCAGTTTCAAAGTCACACAATTAGGTGCTGGTTCCAGGACTAGGGAAAAATTAAAGCATAGTTTTTGATGCTCACCATGTAATGTAGGGAATTCATGTCAATTAATTCCTAAAACTCCTGTAAGTAGAACTGTATTCAAACTCAGGCCAGTCCTATTCCAAAGCTTGTGCCTATTTTCCATCATATAATACCCCTTTCCAGGTGTCTCTTCTCTAGATGAGTGGTAGGTCTTATTCTTCTTGTGGCTGAGCTCAGCACAACACCCAGTACACCATCAGAACTCAAAAAATGCTTATAAATTGAACAGAACCATCACCCCTTCCATCATTGGCTTAGGTACCCAGATTCAGGATTATTAGAAACTCCTGAGTTTATTGACATTTCCCAACTGCTCCTCTTGCTAGAACTCTGCCCCCAGCAAGGCTTGTCCTTCCTTTCATTTCAGGCTCCACTCACATCTCTCCTCTTTCAGGACAGCTCCACAAATGAACTCTAGTTACTCATTTTCTAGTCTACCTTGAGCATGTACGCAGGTGGAGGTGATAGGTAGAATGGAAAGAGCATGAGGCTGCATGCCAGGAGACCTCTTGGGACCTCTGTTTCTTCTTTATGTTAAGAAAGTTGAAAAGATTATTTATAAGATCTTTTCTGTGGGAGAATGAATAATGGTACCACAAAGATGTCCATAGCCTAATCCCCAGGGAATGACCAATTCCTCTAACAGCTAGTTGTTGAGCACTGACCATAGCTGGCCCTGATCTAGATGCAGGAGGAGCAGTGGTGAACAAGATAAACACCTGCCCTCAGGGAGCTTGTACCCTAGTTTGGGAGCAGCATTGGTCCTGCTGACGACAATGCTAACATAGAGACATCTGAACAAGGCTTCATGGTCTTTGGGTCTCCTTCAATAACCATGTGTGGCAGGCTGTCCCACCTCCTGGGTAGGACGCTGAGGCCCAGGCAGGGAAGCCACCAATTTTCTTGCTGGACCCCATGGGTCAGGTCCCCCTCTAGAGGGATACATCCTCTAACCAATCAACAGAGTATTTCCGCACATAAAGCCTACCTGAAAATGAGCTCTCAATCCAAAATTACAAAGCACGTGGGGAAATAATCCACCATGACTGAGAGTTAGCAGACAGAACAGATAAAATCAGATCCTCAAGAAATTCAGATAAAAAGACTATAGGCACAACTCTGGGAATATACTAAAATCCACTGAATTGTACTCTTTAAAAGGGTGAGGGCTTCCCTGGTGGTGCAGTGGTTGCGCGTCCGCCTGCCGATGCAGGGGAACCGGGTTCGCGCCCCGGTCTGGGAGGATCCCACATGCCGCGGAGCAGCTGGGCCCGTGAGCCATGGCCGCTGAGCCTGCGCGTCCGGAGCCTGTGCTCCGCAACGGGAGAGGCCACAACAGAGGGAGGTCCGCATACCACACACACACAAAAAAATAAAAGGGTGAATTTTATAGCATGTGAATTATATCTCAGTAAAACTGTTATTAAAGGAAAAGACCACAGGGTGGAGACCATAATATACGTATGTTTAAAATGATTAAAGTCACATTATCTTCCTGTGGGATTATTTAAGAATTAGAGAAAATGTATAATTGGCATAAAACAGTAAGTAGTATTAATTATAGTTATTCAGTGATTATTAATTTATCCTCATTTCCACATTTCCTAAGCTCCTTATCATTAAATGTACCTGCGCTGTGTCCCATTCTACTAGAGCCTTAATACCATATTCCCTCAATTCTAAAATGCCATCAATTGTAACACACACCATCAATTCAATAAAAGTTTTTTTTTAAATAAAGCAATCTATCAAATGTACTTGCCTACTGTAAGTTACACTCTGATTTTGGAAATATAAAAAAATGTGGGGCGGGCTTCCCTGGTGGCGCAGTGGTTGAGAGTCCGCCTGCCGATGCAGGGTACACGGGTTCGTACCCCGGTCCAGGCAGATCCCACATGCTGCGGAGCGGCTGGGCCCGTGAGCCATGGCCGCTGAGCCTGCGCGTCCGGAGCCTGTGCTCCACGGCGGGAGAGGCCACAACAGTGAGAAGCCAGTGTACCGCAAAAAAAAAAAAGTGAAAAACACATTTAAATTTATAGTACCTGGTAAAATTATTTGTGGTAATGTGATGATGCTACTGAGTAACTGACTTCATGCTTTATGACTGTAAATCCTAGAGTATCTGAAGGCTGGCAGCTAGAGACTGGCAATGTTAGAGGATGGAGCATAAGACTGTCACAGCTGAGCATGTTTGCCCCCAAGGCAGTGGAGCCCATGGGTCTGAAGCAGGAAGGGAAGGACAATGCAGAGGCTCCATGAGGGAAATTGCTTCCGTAGCAGGTAGGCATTATCTGGCCCATTATCTGTATCTTCCTATCAAGGACCCTATACGACTCAGTGTTTGGTGTCATCAGTCTTCCTGGAGCTTTTCCTCCCTCCTGGGCCTCAATTTCTCTAACTGTAAGATGGAAATGAACCATATTTTCCAATGGACCACTACCAGTCAAGGTTTACTTGGCTCAAAGTTCAGCAGGATGGAGTTCTGTTTCTTCTTAGGCCCCTCTGTTTCTCCCCATGAGAGGGGATCTGCTCTTCAGGAGGGAGCACTGTGGCTAAGGATGGTGCCCGTTAAGAAGATTTCAGGGATCCACTATTGTCCAGGATTACAAGACTGGGACTTGTAGGGAGGGCAGAAGGAGAAAAAGGCAAGGGCCAGGGAGACAAAGGGAGAAGGGATTTGCAGATGTCCATCCATGGCTGATTTGGACCACCCTGAAAGACCATCTAATGGTAGTGATTTAACAGTGGGATTTAATGATGCATGGAATAAAGCACTGCCACAGAAGTAAGCGTGAAGTTCAACCCCTTTCACAAAAGATGATGAAGCTGGAAAGCCTAGGCCATCAAGACAAGGGTCTTAGTGTATGCCAATGTCTCTCAAACTTCAGAAAACCCACAAACCACCTGAGGAGATTGTTAAAATGCAGATACTAATTCAGCAGATCAGGGTGGTGCCTGAGATTCTACATTCCTGACAAGCTCCCAGGGAATGCAGATGCTGCTCGTGGTCTAGGAACCACACTTTAGTAACAATGGCATAGGAGGTACTGGACCAATAGTCATTCATTCACTCATCCATTCAAGCATCCAGCAAATATTTATTGAACACTTCCTATATGCCAGGCAATGTTCTAAGCGCTGGAGATACCAAGTAGAAAAAAAAAAACAAAACAAAAAACAGAACATAGAGCTTAGATTCTAAATGAACAAATATATGATTGAATCAGTTAATTAGTGGTGGAAACTTGTGGTTTAGTGCAAAATAGTAATGAAGATGCAACAAAACAAAATCTCCCCTGTGATAATTTATCTTGCAAACCCAGGCTCCACTATTTATTCATTAAAGAAGGGGTGGGAGGAGAGAGGGAATCCTGGGCCACTCACCGGCAGAGTGACCTTGGGTGTGTTCCTTAACTTCTCTGGCCTTTTGATTCTTTTAAAGGAGGAGCCTCTTCCAACTTTCCAAGATCATTGTGAGGATTAAATCAGAAAATGTACCCAAATGAACCTGGTCCAAAAGCCTGGCACATAGTAGCCACCTGATATATGGTGACTGCTATCATTTTATTGTTACTGACCAAAGTGTGAAAGTGTAGCTGCCTGGGCCCATGTTTCTCCCCAACCCCCCACCTGGAGTTCTCCCTCCCCCATCACCCTTGCCTCAGGGAGCCACAAGGCTACCCAGATGAGCTGTGCAGCTTACTGTGAAATGCGCTGCATTTTCTCCCCAGCTGCCTCCTGATTGCAGTATTTACTTTTAATCTCCTGTGCCTCAATGCCCGATAAAAACTTTGTCACATTAGATGGTGACAGATGGGGGAGAAAAGGGGGGTAGCCCTGTGAGGGAGCGTCCAGGCCGCTCAACAATCCTTCACCACGCCAATTACGTCCTTCGGTGCTCCCTGGCGTGGGCACCCATGTCAGCGCAGAGGGAAATGGAAAAGCATAAATAAAGACAAAACCAGGCTCGGCGAGGCTTTAATCTGCAGAATAACATTTCTCATTTGTGTGAAATATCACTGGATTCTCTCCCTATGCTCCGGGGGCACACATGAGTGCACACACACACACCAGGAGGGAGACAGGGGTTCCCAAGCCCCAGTGGTAAGTTAACTGTGTACAGCGTGCCTCCTCAGAGCTGGGTTAACCCACCCCGTGTCCCTAACTGGGCTGTCAGGGACATCGCTTCTTCATGTTTGCAGGGTGTAGCGGAAGAAGGGAGATGGGAACTGACAGAAAGAGGAATGAAAGTGGTTAAGAAATTATCAGATGAGCGTGGAGAAGGGAGAAGAAGGGCCAGACAATCAGAATTGGCTCTGCTTTTACAATAATGTAATAATTATCTCATAATAATCTATGGGATTGGTGCTTAATACTTTCTAAACCTCTTTCTTTCACGGGTAAACTTCCAGATCCTCAAAAATTCTGTGAAGCAATTAAAAATCCTCACATATGTGGAGAGCTTTTCCTATTATGTCTGTTCTCTCTCTCTTTAGGGATGTGTAGCGTGGAAGAGTGTGCTAGTGTACCAGAGCTGCTGTGACAAAGTGTCACAAACTAGGTGACTTAAAACAATGGAAAGGTCTTCTCTCCTCGTTCTGGAAGCCAGAAGTCTGCAAGCAAGATGTCGGCAGGGCCAGGCTCCCTCTGAAGGGCCCAGGGGAGGATTGTTCCTTGCCTCTCCCAGCTTCCGGAAGCCCCAGACGGTCCTTGGCTTGTGGCAACCCAATTCTAATGTCTGCCACCCTCTTCACATGGCCGTCTCTCTGTGTCTGTGTCCAAATTTCCCTCTAAGAGCACCAATCATATTGGAGTTAGGGCCCACCTTCATGACCTCATCGCAACTTGATTACATCTGCAAAAAAAAAAGTCACATTCCCAGGTGCAGGGTTTAGGACTTAAACGTATCTTTTTAGGGGACAGGATTTGACCCATAACCTAGAGGTACAGTGATGGAAAGGCATGTGTTTTGAAATCAGACAAGCTTGTGATTGACATCAGCCCTAGAGACAGCTGTTGTGTCTTCTGCTGTAAAAGGGAAGAGTCCCTGGGGCCACACTATTCCACCTGAGGCAGTGAGGTCCACTAAAGCCCTCCTGCCCCGCGGCACATGGAAGGCTTCACGGAGTTGCTCGTGCGCATGCTCAGGAGCCTCCACCTGCCTGCCCATCTCGCACACATTCGCAGCACGCATCTGCAACATCAGAGGGCAAGGGGAGGGGCCTGAGTGCTACTGAAGGAGTTGACAGAGTCCAGAGAGGAAGGCAGAGGCTCTGTCTGAGAGACCCCGTGATGGAAGCTGCAGGGGCAGGGGCTGAGGGCTCTTTGAGTATATGAGTCCCTGGGGCCCGAAATGACCCACTGTACCGGGACTTGGTGAGCTGCTGCTGCCATAGACGACACTTGAAGTAGAACTGGGCGACTGAGAGCTGGACACGAGGAAATAAAAAGCAAGTACAATTCTAGACACTCCTGGCTATAGGTGTCACCAAAATCCTAGCAGGACAGCTTTGTCAGCTAACCCCTGAACCGCCTGGCTTCATTCTCAACTGCACTGAATGGACACTGGCTCAAGGAGAAGGAAAGGGGGCTGCTGAGGCTTTTGAAAGGGCAGGAGTGGGCAGCAGGGAACAGGGGATTACAGAGAGCCTGGTGGAGAAAGCCCTATGAGAGAAAGCCCAGGAAGCAGAATTCTAGCAATACCCTAAGGCAAGAAGTGGAAGGGAAAGTCACGTGAGGGCGCAGATGGGGTTATCCCCAAATTGTAAAGCAAGTCTCTGAGAAGGTGATTGTCCTCACAGGTGGAGGATGGGGTGCAGAGAGGCTGCCAAATGGCACTGTGACAAGAGGAAGATCTCATGCAATGTAATCTTTTTTAAAAATGGAGGTGAAATACACCTAACATAAAACTAACCATTTGAAAGTGTACAATTCCGTGGCTGTTAGTACATTTGCAGGGTTGGGCAACCATCCCCTCTATCTATCCAAATATTTTCATTACCCCCAAAGGAGACTCCACACCCATTAAGAAGTCACTCAGCATTGCTCCCCGCTCCTTCCCTGGCAGCCACTAATCTGCTTTCTATCTGCATGGGTATTTCATATAAATGGAACTTCGCAATAGGTGACCTTTTGTGTGGGGCTTCTTTCACTTAGCATCTTGAGGTTCATCCATATTGTAGCATGTATCAGTACTCCACTCCTTTTTACAGCTAAATAATATTCCATTGTGTGCATATACATTTTCTCTATCCATCATTCCTTGATGGGCATTTGAGTTGTTTACATCTTTTAGTTACTGTGCATGCAATGTAATTTTGATAGGAATTTTGTTAAAGTAGCTGTTTATTCTGGCCAAGTGAATGTTGAAAGAACAGTTACTATGGTTATTATGCATGTATTCCAAGTGGGCATTTACAGTGGTTATTGTATGGAATAAAATGGAATAAAGGACTTCTAGAGAAATCTCCCTCCCTCCCTCTCACTTCCTCACTCCCAAAGGTAGGAAAGGAAACAAGGAGAAAGATCTCTCTCTCAATCTTTCTCACCCTCTTCTTCTCTCCCCTTCTCTTTCTCCTCCCTCTCTGCTCTCATCCATTCATTTATTCAACAAATATTTCTGGGGACCCTCTATGTGGCGACCCTGGGCAGCATTGCTAACTCCCAGCTCCGGGTCCCAGGGAATCATGGCCCCAAACTACAGATGCCACTTCGGCTTCTGGTGGCAACTTCCCATTTGCCCTTCAGAGCAGAGAGAGAATGGCTGGCACCTGGACTGCGCTTCCATCCAAGGGGCAGAAAGGGCTCAGTTCAAAAGTTAAAGAGACCTGGGGAACTTCCAAAGGCCCAATTGCTAACACGCGCAAGTACCCCAGTGAAGACAGGGTACTTGTCCCCTGGAGGGGCTCCCAAGAGCACCTTGGCCCTGACGCATCCATGGGAGCAATAAAGGCTTCACTCCTTCTGAGGCTAGGGGCTGGGGTGGGGGCGGGGGAGCAATGGAGGGTTCCCTGGACTGGGCCCCTCTTTGTTCTCCATAACTTGGGTGTCTGCATGAGAAGCTGAGAGACAGATATGGAAAGAGGCAGAGACAGAGACAGAGAGACAGAGAGAGAACCTGATTGACTATTTAGTAAGTTGACAGGACCTCCAGTGAGAACATAAACCATAAAAAAGGGGACTCCATAATATTGTTAAACCATATATTTTTATGTTTAACAAAACTACCCACAGTTTATTCTCATGTAGATTCAGGTCTTCTGAAACACTCCTTCTATTGCCTTCATAAGATCCTGCATAAAAGCCACCTTCCGGATTGGTGTTTGAGTCCATACTTGCGGGGTTCAGATATGAGAGTCCAGACAAAAAACACCCATGCAATGTTTCTCCAAGTGTTACCAGTGGAACATGCAATACAATACCTGCAAGCTGGGGTACTGGTGTAAATTTTGGATTCCTGGGTCTCCCATGACAAGAGTGCCTCTTTCTTAATGGTGTCCTCCCACCAAAGTCCAAGAATTGGGTCTCGTTGGTTCCAGTGTTTCTGGCTTAAGTCACATTCCATCCTAAATCAATTGCCAAGGACAGAGGTGAGGGTAGGAATGGAACACTCTGTCAGCCAAGACAAGCGGAGAACAAGGGAGGCTCTTTGCAGAGAGACAGATTTTGAGCCCAAGAGGAAGCCCTTTCCAACAAGGAGAGCTGACCAGTATCTGATAGGCTATGACTTAAGGAGTGAGCTCCTGCTTACAGGAAGTCCTCGAGCAGAGGCTGATGACCATAAATCAGGTTTGCTACAGAGGGGTTTCTGTATCAAGTAAAAAGCTGGAATAAATGAGGGTCTCGCATCAGTTCCCCACAGCTGCTATAACAAATTGCCACAAACTTAGTGGCTTAAAACAACACAGGTGTGTTATTTTACAGTTCTATAGGTTAGAAATCTAACATGAATCTCACTAGACTAAAATCCAAATGTCAGCAGGGCTGTGTTCCTTTCTGCAGGCTCCAGAGAGAATCTGTTGCCTTGCCTTTTCCAACTTCTAGGGGCCACCTGCATTCCTTGACTTGTGGTCCCCTTCTTCCATCTTCGAAGCCAGCAACAGTGGGTTGAGTCCTTCTCCCATCACATCACTCTGACCTCCTCTTCTGCCTCCCTCTTCCGCCGTTAAGGACCCTAGTGATTATATGGGGCCCATCCAGATAATCCAGGATAATCTTTCTATTTTAAAGTTGGCTGACTTTTGTAAGTCAGCCTTACTTCATTCCATCAGCAGCCTTACTTCCCTTTTGCCATGTAATGTAATGTATTCCCAGGTTCATGGGATTAGGACGTGGACAGTTTTGGGGGCCACTATTCTGCTTACCATAGGACCTGCGTGTCCCTTCCCAGCCAGAGATTCACTGGTCCTATAACTGATTGGATCACTGGGTCATTTCAAGCAGGACAGAGACTTGGTCACAATCGGGCACAACAGTAACGCTCTTCAGATCCCTCCAAGAGCGCATCACGTGTTGATTGTTTGCTTTGAAACCAGAAGGCAGGTTACACAGTAATTACCTCTTTGTCTATTAGCAGCAATTACACTCCAGTCTGTAGGAGGTCTAGAATGACCCTGGACTCAACCTCTTTCTCAGAAAATCTATTAACTGTCCATGTAACTAAAGAGCCATTACAGAGCACTTGAAATTACAGTGTTACCTGCCTTAGAAAAGTCCCTGCCATCTTCCAGAGAGGGCAGAGAGGATGCAGCAGCAGGTAGACAGTGGGGGAGGGAGTCTTCTCCCCTTGAATTCTCATGGTCCCATGAAAGTTGGAGCATTCTGAGCCTTGGTCCAAAGGCAGTGATATAAAATAAGAGTGGCTTTTCATTGCTACTTCCTGGGTGACAGGCATGGAGCTGGGGCTTTACACACCCCAGAGCCAAGTTCCTGAGTGATGCTACTCCTTCAGGGCCTTCCCAGCCTGAGAGGAACACGCTGAAAACGTGTTTCAAGGACAGAGGGGAGTAGGCCTCTAGGGGTCTGAGTGTTAGCTGGGAAAGGCACTCAGGCCTCAGCCTTCCAGAACCATCCCGAGCCAGCCTGTGCCCTTGGCAAAGGCAAGGGGGGAGAAACAGCACTGAGCAAGGGAAATGCAAGAAAGAAGCTTTTTTTTTGCGGTATGCGGGCCTCTCACTGTTGTGGCCTCTCCTGTTGCGGAGCACAGGCTCCGGACGCACAGGCTCAGTGGCCATGGCTCACGGGCCCAGCCACTCTGCGGCATGTGGGATCTTCCTGGACTGGGGCACAAACCCCTGTCCCCCGCATCGGCAGGCGGACTCCCAACCACTGCGCCACCAGGGAAGCCCATGAAGCTTATTTTTTAAAGCATGCGGTTTGGAACAGAAGAGTGAGGCTGGCTGTGGGCTGAAGCCAGGCTCTGGAGTGTCTTGCCTTCCAGGTTAAAATGTTTACTCCATCACCATCAGGAACCATTGAAAGGGTGGGTAGGGACATGGTTGTACCCTTTAGACAGACCTTTCGGTTGACTGTATAGACCTGGGGTCAGCAAACTTTTTCTGTAGAGAACCAAATAGTAAATATTTTAGGCTTTGCAGGCCATCTGCTCTCTGTCACAACAACTCAGCTCTGCTGTTGTAGTGCAAAAACAGCCCGAAACAGTATATAAGCAAATGAACTTGGCTCTGTTCCAATAAAACTTTATTTACAAAAGCAGGCTGGGGGTCAGATTTTCCTACGGGCCACAATTTCTCAACCCCTGGTCTCGATGATGGATTTGAAGAATATGTGTATTCTGTGTCCTATAATTCAGGATTCCCACCCAGTCTTCTTTTATTCATTGGCATATTTAAATGGACTGTTGGACTGGCTCAAATAACAACAGTGATAGCAATTTATCATATTAATATAACTTTTTACAGTTTACAAATCTCTCTCAAATAAACAGTTTCACATGATCCTTACATAAGCTGAGGACATGAAGACTCAGAAAAGTTAAGTGACTTGCTCAGATTTTTTATCTGTTTGAGGCATTTTTGATTCTGTTTGAGATCAGTTTTTTGTTGTTGTTTTTTGTTTTCTTTTCTTTTTTGGTCGCAATGCATGGCATGCGGGATCTTAGTTCCCAGACCAGGGATCGAACCCAGCCCCCTGCAGTGGAAGCGCTGAGTCTTAATCACTGGACTGCCAGGGAAGTCTCTGAGATCAGTTTTGCCAAGGGTCACATCTGTCTCCCATTTCCATATTTTCCTCTTATTAGTAAGAAAATATGAAGGCTGATTGAGCAGTTCATTCTTTGAGGGTGTATTATGATGGTAGGAACTCCTACCCAAATTCCAAATTCCAGAGAGCTACCTGAAGAGCAGGATGTGGTGTAGACCCTGGTCTCAAGCGTGGGGCTGGGCTGCACGACAGGGAAGGTCTTTGGGATTGTGGCTAGGTCTCATCTCTCCCTCTGCACCAAGCCGAGACGATGACTCCTTTCTCAGGAGGACAGCAGCTGTATCCAGGAATTCAGCTCCTGGTACTGGCTTCAGAAGGCTCATTCATAAGGATGATGTTGAAAGGGACCAGTCAGAGGAATACAGAGTTGAGGAAAGATATGCATGGAGTGGGAATTGGAGCCATTTCCTGGAGTGGAAGGAATAAGGGAAGCTTGGCATTACAGGTGCAAATTCAAGACAATAACTCCTGCCTGGAGGTTAGGAATCCAGTTCATGAGAATGGCTTTTAGTGTGCCAGGGGGAGGGGTTGGCTATTCCAATAATTGGGCTTCCCAACTGACATTTAGTGGGTGTGTCCAGGGAGACTGGCATCCAAAAGCACACAGGATAATCCTGCGCAACAAAGATCGGCTCCTACCTCATTTGAATTTTAAAAACTCTACTGGACGTTCATGTAATTGAAAAACCTGATTTGAATGACCTGAGTCTGAACCTGACACTTTTTTTTTTTTTTTTTTTTTTTTTTTTTTTTTGGTACGCGGGCCTCCCCGTTG
>NC_041224.1:156467856-156500770 GCF_002837175.3 Physeter macrocephalus
TACCCCCTGCATCGGCAGGCGGACTCTCAACCATTGCGCCACCAGGGAAGCCCCCTGAACCTGACACTTTTTTTAACATGTAAACACAAAGCAATCTTTTGCAAAGTTTTAACATTACCAAATTTTCCAGCAATTCAACTCTTGTAAATCAAGGTGAAATTGGACTCTGTTTTGTTCAGGACTTGCCATGAATTGTTCACTATTTCAGAAAATGAAATCACAAAACGGGGACACCACTCGTAGTATTTCACTCATTTGGTAGCGTGTATTGGTCTATACTTCCAAATTCACAGTGAATCTACAAATAGGTGCAAGGTTCCAACTCCTTTGTAAAACTCTTAGCTCATACTTTGAAACGATTACAGACTCACAAGAAGCTGCAAAGATAGTACAGAGAGGTGCCTGATACCCATCACCCAGCTTCCCCCAGTGGAAACATTTTACCTAACTATAGTTCAGCAGCAAATTCAGGAAATTGATTGGCACAGTACAATTAACTAGACTATACACCTTACTCAGATTTCTCCAACTGACTCTTCCTTTGTGTCATCTAGTGTCATTGTGCCTGGTCATTAACAGATTAAAATACAGATTAAAATACAAATGGTTTTGTTATCAATTATTTATATTTTTTTCTATATATTATGCTTAAAGTCACATTATTTTCTTAAATAAACTACTTTTATTTGATTTCTTCCTTGTTCTACACTTACAACTTATTATTCTTAAAATATGCATTTATATAGGCTATATTATTTGTGGATTGCATTTTACAGTGGTAAAAGAGGCACTAAAACATTTGGCAGAAGAGAGGGATGGGGTTGAAGAATTGATAAGGTTAATGCCATCCACAGCTCCCTAACCATCCCTGTCCCCTTGCACTGCTGGGTACCTCATCTATGTGCTTGCTTGGGTATTAGCCATTTTTGTGCAAGAGAATTTTAGCCCTTTGCTTCTCCCTCTCTGCCTTAGTCAGCTCAGGCTGCTAGAACAAATACCACAGACTGGGTGGCTTAAATGACCGTTACTTATCTCTCATGGTTCTAAAGGGTGGAAGTCCAAGATCAGGATGCTAGTCTGGGTTCTGATGAGGCCCCCCCCCTTCCTGGCTTGTAGACTGCCCTTTTTGCTGTGTCCTCACATGTCAGAGAGACAGCTCTGGTCCCTTCCTCTTCTTAATATGGGTGCTAATCCCATCATGGGAACCCCAGCCTCATGACCTCTTCTAAACCTAGTCACCTCCCAAAGGCCCCAGCTTCTAATACCATTGCACTGGCGATGAGGGCTTCAGCATAAAAATGGGGACGGGGGGACACAAACATTCAGTCCATAGCACTTTCCTACACTGGTTTAGGTTAATTTATTCAACAAACAGGGGAGTCACATCCATTGTAAGACGGGGTGGTACAACTCCCTACAGGGAACACAGAAAAGATTAAGTATGGTTCCTGTTCTCGAGGAGGTCACGGCTCGCTGGGGTGTTCAGAGACCCGCTCCCTCCCACCCCCAGGATCTGAAGATGAAAATGCAGTAGCATCAACAGCAATGAGAGTACTTCTCCGGCTCTCCTCCACACCCCTCATCAGCCAAAAGCCATCCAGGTGTTTTCTGGGAGCTCCTCACAGCCGTGCCCTGTGGTCTCATTACCAAGCCCTCTGGCCAGCAGGTGGCAAAACCCTTCTGCTTCCACAGCTGTACCCCTGGGAGCACTTACCCTCACCACCACTGCCTCTGTGGCTTCTGCAAGGGGGCTACGTGGGCACAGACACCGATATTGCTGCCTTTGCTCGAACCTACCCTTACAGAGCCTGGCGTAGGCGGTGGTGGGTATCGTCCAGGCCTCCCAAAGAACCCAGCACCCTTCCAACACCAGGAGCTCCCACCACAGCTACTGCCGCCACATCCTACACCACAGGCCCCCCTCCGGTCGTGAGCACGGCTGACACACGGTGCCCTGGGGACTCCCGCGTGCCGGAGCCATCTCTGCTGCATGGAGGGGGAAGGAGTCCTCTTAGCATCCCCCGATCCCCCAGCAGTGCTGGCGTGTGCACCCAATTGCCCAAGGAGAGTTGGAGTAAAGACTGTTTGGGGGGGGAGGTGAGGGCAGACTTAGAGTCAGAATGCTTGCTTTCGTATCCACATGTGCTCTCCCCTGCATGACCTTGGGCAAGAAATTAAGTTTCTGAGCCTCAGTTTCCACCTCAGAAACACAGGCAAGACAATAGTAACTATGCCATAGGTTTTGTATGAAGATGCATGATAATAATGACTTAAAGAGCATTTCATATGCAACAAGAACTATTCTAAGAGGTTGAATCCTCACACCAACTATTATCATTGCCCTTTTACAGATGGGGGAACTAAGACACACAGTAATTAACTTCAGTTGCCAGAAGTCACACAGCTAACTAACTGATGGCATAGCCAGCGTTTGAACCCAGACCCTCCAGTTCCAGAGGCCATGTGCTTAACCACTGTGCCACACTGTCCCTCATGGGGAGCTCTGTTCTCAGTGCTTTGCTTGAAAGAACTCATGTCTCCTCCCACAATCCTAGGACATAAGAACTGTTATCATGCCCATTTTACAGAGGTGGCAACTGCGGCAAAGAGAGAATTAGCAGGCAGGATACAGGAGATAACGCACTTAAAAGTGTGTAGCGGGCTTCCCTGGTGGCGCAGTGGTTGAGAGAATGCCCTCCGATGCAGGGGACACGGGTTCGTGCTCCGGTCCGGGAGGATCCCACATGTCGCGGAGCGGCTGGGCCAGTGAGCCATGGCCGCTGAGCCTGCGCGTCCGGAGCCTGTGCTCCGCAACGGGAGAGGCCACAACAGTGAGAGGCCAGCGTACCGCAAAAAAAAAAAAAAAAAAAAAAAAAAAAAAAAGTGTGTAGCACTAATTATACGTTAACCTACTGTTCCCAGGACTCAGACATGCATCCAGGGAGCTGGGTTCAGGGAGCTAGCTCTCTGAGGTCTGGGACCTCCACTGTGCCACAAAGAGCTGAGACAGGCCAAGCATGGTTAGTACTTAGAACACCATCAAGTTCTTATTTATTGATAATTTTCAGATGTCAAACAGGTATTTGGGGATCATCTAGAGTCCAAGGGCCTTTGTTTAAACCCTAGTTCTGTCATTTAGTCTTAGTCGCGCACATGAAGTATGGCCTTTTTGAAATTCCATTTCCTCATCAGTTGTGTAGGTAAAATAACACCCTGCTACTCAAAGTGTGGTCCAGGGACCAGCAGCCTCAGTATCACCTGGGAGCTGGACAGAGATGAAGAATCTGAGACTTCACCTCAGATCTGCTGAGTCAGAAAGTCACTTTAGCAAGATTCCTGGGGGTTCATGCGCATTGCCACGCCCATCCCATAGCACTGTTAGGAGGACGATGATAATGATGAATCCCAAGTATTTAGACGGGGTAACAGACTCTTAGCAGATAACAGCTAAGCTTGTCAAAGTGCTTACCGTATGCTAAAGTCTTAACATACATTGTTCCACTTAATTCACATGATGTCCTATGAGGTGGTTTTTATAATCTCTGTTTTGCAAAAGAGGAAACCAAGCACAGGAAGGTCATGTGGTTTTCCCACAATCCTATAGCAAGTAAGCGTAGGGGGCAGGTGCCTCCAGAGTCTGCAATATCAACCACAAGCCTGGATGTTTCCAAAGCACTGTCATTAAGTCTCCTAACAATGCTTCCATTAATATAATAATAATCACTTCCACTAATTGAATCCTTACTATGTGTCAGAGAGTGGGCTCTGTGCATTCATTACCTGACTCTCAAAAGTCCTATGAGGAAACAATTTTCATCCCCATCCTAAAACCAAGACACTTAGACCAGGGAGGTTAAATACCGTGCCAGTAGTTGCACAGCCAGAAAGTTGTAGAGTCAGGATTCCAACCAGGCAGTCCTGCTTCAAAGCCCAGCTTCTCCACCCACAAACTATGCCGTCTCCTCCTGGCTTCAACCTGTCCTCCTCTGTTTTTTTGTTTGTTTGGTTGGTTGGTTGGTTTTTTTGCGGTACGCGGGCCTCTCACTGTTGTGGCCTCTCCTGCTGCGGAGCACAGGCTCCGGACCCGCAGGCTCAGCGGCCATGGCTCACGGGTCCAGCCGCTCCGCGGCATGTGGGATCTTCCCGGACCGGGGCACGAACCCGTGTCCCCTGCATCGGCAGGCGGACTCTCAACCACTGCGCCACCAGGGAAGCCCTCCTCTGGTTTTAAATTCTGTTTCCACCATAATCTCATGAGACCTGCCCTTACGCCCAGGCAGTGGGGTCCCTGTCCCCCTACAGTCACTCTCCTCCAGCTGTGCTCCTCCCCATGGGACAAGGAGTCTGGAGCCAAGCCTGTGCCCCTTTGTAGACCATATTCTGCATATTCCCCGTCCACTTGGCCCTGAATGCTTCCAGCATCTATGTGGGCCTCTTTCCTGGGTCCACCCTTAGGAGGTGGGTCAAGCTTCCAACGTGCTCACCCCATGCCTGATGGATGGTCAAGAGGCAGCTGTGTGGCACAGGGCCAAAGCTTGGGGTGCTGGCTGGGGTGTCCTTGGGGAGGAGAAGTGGGAGAGCCCTGTACGCTCTCGTTCCAGCCACACAGGTGAGGGGCGGGCCGGCTCTCAGGCCTTGCCCTCCGGTTGTGTGCTGCCTATGTACGCTTTGGTCTTAAGTTCCTGGTTGAGAAGCACTTTGACTTAAACTCCTCTCGACCACCCGGGGCCTAAGCAGGGTGCTGTACCCTCTGTAAGTGCATTGGGCAAACATGAAGCCAAGGGGTCTTGTTGATCTAGCCCCAGCTTCAATCCTGGTTACTAACAGGGTGGGAGACAAGGGGATCCCCAACTGGCCACAGGCCACCAGTCCCAGCAGATGGGCCAACGGGCAGAGACCCCCCTCAGCCCTCCCGGGCCCTGCCTAGACGGGAGGAGAGGCAGACGAGGGCGCAGCTTGTCAGGATGTGCGAACAATGCAGGGTGGGCATGGGGGTGCTGCTCAGAAAGATTATCTCACAGTTCAAACTCGTTAATGAAAGAAAGAAATTAACCCAGCTCATTTTTCAGGGAATTCTTGTGTAAACTGGAAATTTTCCAGTCTGTGAGCCCTGTGTCAGGCCCTCCCATAAATCACAGCAAGTGGGCTGTCGGCTTGGCAGAGGGGGAAGGGGCGAGGGGGAGAGCAGCCGAGCAGAGGGGAAGCCAGAGGCTGCCAGGGCAGCCGCGCTGGAAAGACAGTGTTCTCCTGGCACCTTCTCTCTCCACGAAGCGCCGGGAAAAGAACAAGGAAAAGAAAGAGCAGCAGCAACCACAGGGCTTCTGCCAATCCATCTGCAAACACTCCTGGCCCCACACCTCTAACCTGGGAGAGACCCCGAAACAGGTCATTTCTTAATTGAATACAATATTAATTACCGCGTGCACCATTAACAGTTTGTGGGATTTGACTAATTAATGTAATAGTTTTTGAGTCACGCTCATTAAATATGAAAATTACGCTGGTGAAAGGTATTGGTTTCATTATCAATCTTGTATGGACAGGATGGGGGCAGGGACCGGCAGACAGGATGGACCCCTGCCTGCCTCTTCTGGCTGTGAAGAGCTGTATTGTGGTTCCACGATTGAGGGGAGCCTGCAAGGGGGCCTAGTGGAGGAGGGAGGGAAGATGAGCCTGAGGGAAAGTTGGGAGCAAAGTCTCATCAGGCCTGACCCCTGATGAGGTAGTGACCACACAGGGCTCTGAAAACCAGATCCCTGCATTCCTTTCCAGCCCAGACTTGTCCAGGTGAAAACCCTCTCTTAGATTCATTCATTCATTTATTCATTCATTCATTGAGGTACGGTGTGATGGACACTGGTGGCTCACTGTCTAATACAACGTCCATCCCACCCCCTCTCTCCTAGCCGGCCTCCATCTCAGGCTAAAAAAGGGAATACTTAGATTCAGAGCCTCCTTTGCAGCTGAGGATTGTCATGTGACACCTCGTGGCCAATAAGATTTAAGGGGGGAGCAAGATTGAAAGGACAGTTATGGCTGGTGTCACTGTTCCTTGTCTTCTGTTTTTTGAACATGAGGGGAAAGCCAAGAGACATGCAGAGATGCTGGTCCTGATGCTGTTGAGCCTGTGAACCATCCCCAGAATCATCTACTCTCAGACTCTTTGTTCTGGGAGAAAAAAATAACCCTCTGTTTGTTGAAAACACTGATAATCGTTTTTTTCTGTTATTTGCATCTAAAAGGGTTCCTAATAGATACACATGATAAAGGCACTAGGCTAGGTGCTGTGAGAAATTCGAACAAGCTTACAATTTAGTCACCATGAAGAGCAAAAAGATAAAAAAATTTTAAAATACCTGCTATTCGAGGCAGCCAATGCCAAGTGCCAGTTGAGTGGCCTCCAAGGGTTGCTCTTCAGCTGCGGAGCCCCACTGAGTCTTATGATTACTTACATCTGGGGCACATCTGACCCTCCAGTGCCCTGGTTCTCAAACATTTAGGTCATCACCTGTGGATACAGCAGCCTGAGTTGTTCAAAGGAAGATGGGTCGGATTGTCCAGGAAGCCTCTATGTATGGTCAGGACAGGAGGTGACTTGGGCTTTGAAGGATGGATGGGATTTCCAAAAGCAGAAATGGGAGAGGGGAGGAGAGGGCTGCCTCCCATGGTGAGTGAGGAAGAGACAGCAAGCAAGGCCCAGAGGTGGGAAAATGAAAGTCCATCTTAAGGGATGAAAAGTAGCCCCAATAGGTTACAACAGAAGGAAGAGAGTGTGGGATCCCCGCTCTCTGCCCTGCTGCAGAGACCAGCAAGGACCTGAAAAAACCTGAGAATGACTGTGCTCATTTCTTATTATTGCTACAACAAACTACCACAAGCTTAGTGGCTTAAAACAACACATGTGGGTCATCTCACAGTTCTGGAGGTCAGAAGACCCAAAGGGGCCTTATCAGGCTAAAATCAAGGTATCAGCAAGGCCATGTTCTAGAGGAGAACGCGTTTTCTTGACCTTTCCAGCTTCTGGAGGCTGCTGACGTTCCTCAGCACATTCCTTAGAAGAGCTCATGGCCCCCTCCCATCTTCAAAGCCAGCAATAACCAGTCAAGTCTTTATCACATGGAATCACTCTGACACTCACTCTTCTGCTTCTCTCTTCCATAATTTAAGGAACTATGTGATCACTGTGATGGTTAATTTTATGTGTCAGCTTGGCCAGCCCATTTCTTTGGTCAAACACCAGTGCAGACATTGCTGTGAAAATATTTTTTAGATGTGATTAACATTTAAATCAGCAGACTTTGAGTGGAGCCAATTACTCTCCATAATGTGGGTGGGCCTCATCCAATCAGTTGAAGACCTTAAAAGCAAAGATGGAGATATCTCCGCAAAAGAAGCAATTCTGCCTCAAGTCTGCAACATGGAACCCTGCCTGGGTTTCCATCCTGCAGATTTCTGACTCAAGACTGCAACATCCACTCTTCCCTGAATCTCCAGCCTGCTGGCCTTCTCTTACATTTCAAACTTGCCTGCCCTCGCCACCCTGTGAGCCAATTCCATATATATATTTCCGTTTCTCTGAAGAATCCTGACTGATACGATTACACTGGGTCCACCCAGATAATCCAGGATGATCTCCCTATTTTATTAATTTTATTTTTTTAAATTTTGGCCACGCCTCACGGTGCAGCATGTGGGATCTTAATTCCCTAACCAAGGATCCAATCTGCACCCCCTGCCGTGGAAGTTCAGCGTCTTGATCACTGGACCGTAATCTCCCTATTTTAAAGTCAGCTAATTAGCAACCTTAACTCCATCTGCTACCTTTACTCCTTGTTGCCATATAACCTACCATTTTCACAGGTTCTGGGGATGAAGACATGAACATCTTTGGGGGGGTGGAAGAATTTATTCTGCCTATAGTCAAAATGTAAATAAATAGAGCTTTATTTTCCTCCCATAATAATATGTCTGGAAGTGGAAGTTGAGGTTTGGGGGCATTGCTCTATGACTCAGGCTCTTTATAGCCTTCCATATGTTGGCTTTGGTTCTTAAGCTCACCACCTCATGCTCACAAAACAGCTGCCTCAGCCCCCAATATTATATCCTCATACCACTATGCCAAGCAGGAAGGAAGAGAATAGGCAGAAAGGCCTTCCCCTTTCATCCAAGGCAACAAACCTTTCCTGCAGCTTTCCACAAACTCCTTTTTGCATGTACTGATGGGACCTGAGTTACATGGCCATTTCTAGCTGCAAAAGACACTGGGAAAGTATGTGACTTTGTATCCTGTATGGAGAGAGGCAGGTGAAACAGAGGGGGCTTTGAAATGGCTTTGGGTAGCCGTGCTGTGACGTCTGCCACACAAGTTCACACACAGCTTTGCGTGGCAGACCTGGGACTGGGCAGGGTCCTGCAGGGGGCTTGTGGCCACTACTCTTCTTCATGATCCTGTCTTAACAAGCAGATTGTCTGCACAAATCAGGGGAGCCTTGTGGTAGGAGTGTGGCTCTCACTGCTGTTTGAACTCGGTCACTTCTTCATCAGTGAAGCCGAGTTGCTCTGAGGATGAATGAGATAAGCTGTGTAGATTTGTTAGGTAGCAGAGCAAGTTACTTTTACCCAGAAATCACAGCCTGGGGGGGGCCAGAGGAATGCAGGGGGAAGACAGGAGACCCAGCCCTGGGGCCCCAGCCCACCCATCACAGAATGTGCAGCCCTCCATTCCCATAATGCTGTCTCCACCCCTTGCAAGTTCTTTATTGGTACTATTGGTTATTCTTGTTAATTAATTAGTGTTTGCTGAGTGAAGGAGAGAGATCTATTGGGCCAAAACCTCTTTCAAGCTGCCAGGGGACCCAGAGCAGGGCAGGAGAGATTTCAGCAGGAACAGGAAGGCAAAGGCCCTCGGAGGAAAATCAAAGTCCCCTTCACTCCAGGCTCTCTCTTCCCAAGCACCGTGAAGGGAGCTGGGGACCCTGGGCCTGTTGGTGACAGTGACTAACTGTGGGGCAAGCCCGGGGGAGAGGGCCAGGCCAGCTCCATTATGTTTATGGCCCTGGCTTGGCGGGCAGGCTCCCGGGTGAGCTCAGGGGGTGGCTGTGTGCCAGGTGGGGGGCTGGGGGAAGCAGCACCCATGGGGTTGGGTGGGGAGTGCGGGGGAGGGAAGGAGGGAGGAGCCAGGTGGGGAAGGAGGGGAGCAGCACAGCGTGTTATAAAACACTAAATCCTGGTGGAAAGATTGTTTCTTTTATTTTAAAGAAAGAATTAAGGGATGTTGCTTGAGAAGAACAGAGAGGGGGAACTGAAAAAGAGGCGAAGACAGAACAATAGACAGACAAGGAAGGACCGGAGGGAACAGGAGAGGGGACCAGGAATTAATGAGGCTGGGCACCAGATACGGGAGGGAGGTGGGGGCTGCTCCTCAGAGGTGGGGAAACTTGCTGGGTCTCAAAGAATGGCTTTGAATTTGGCCTCTCTGACCCCAAAGGCCAAGCTTTTCACCAGGCAACAGGCTGTGGAGGTGGAGGTGGAGAGGGAGGCTCTGGGGACAAAGGGGCCCAGGTATAAATCATCTGAGTGGGGGAGGAGCTTGGTAGCCCCACAGTGGCCCTCGGGATCACCCTGATCAAATGCCCTCGGCGGGTTCTCAATGATCTGTGGTGACAGCTGCCGTCCCTGGTGGAACTGGGCTGCCTCCCCTGCGTCCTTGAGGTATGGCATTGCCTGGAGGTTAAGGGCTGTGACTCTAGAGCCAGCTTGGATCCAAATCCTGGCTCTGCCATTTGAGAAAACTACTTAAATTCTTATGCCTCAGTTTCCTCTTATGGAAAATAAGGGTAAAAATAGTTTCCATCTAATAGGTTTGTTATGGGTGTTCAGTGATGTATGTAGTGTGCTCAGAACCAGCATCAAGTAAGTACTCAACAAGTTTAGCTGTCGTTAGATACTTCTTTACTAACAAAATCCTTATGTTGTTGAGGATGGCAATGTGCCCAGCTAAAAAACTACATTTCCCAGCTTCCCTCACAGTTAGGGTACCCCATGAGATGTTAGAGGAGGTCATTGTGCGGGTCTTCCAGGAAATCTCTTTAAAAGGGACTGACTCCTCTGGCAAGCTCATCCTTTCCCCCCTTCTTCATGCCAGGAAGGTGGGTATGATGACCTGAGCTGCAGCAGCCATTCTGCAGCCCTGAGTTCCCCTTGAGATAGAAGCCATGCACTAAGGGTGGTGGAGCAGAAAGTTAAAGGAGACAGAGATACCACATCGAGGGGCTGGACCTCCTGTCTCCATAAGCCCTTTGCCTGAGAGAAAAACAAACCCTTAACTTGTTTAAACTACTGTAGCTTCAGGTCTCTGTCAATTGCTGCCCAACCAATCCAAGCTGATACAGATTGAAAAGTTAAATAGATTCTAGAAGAGTTAGAGAAATTTAAACTGATAAATCCAAAATGGGTGATTTGTGGAAAGTGGGTGTGGTTGGGGACATGTCTGGGAGATTTCAAATAACCTCAGAGGTCCCACGACCTGTCCCTTGGACTAGAGTGTCTGTGTGTCCAAGTCAGGGAGTGATTGTCTTATTATTGTCTTCACCAAAGCAATGAGAAAAAAGGCTTTCTAGAAACCAGTGCAGAGCACAAGCTCCTAGACATCAACATCCCATTGTCAGGAAAGGAGGGAATCCCCCAGAAGACCACCGGAAACAGGACTGTTTAGCAACCTGAGGTCATATGGGCAGCTACTGATGTTACCCATCTGCACGGCTCACCTCATGCTTCTGAGGATGACACACACTCTAAGCCTTAGAAAGTCTCAAAAGACCACTGTTGTGTTGGGATGGGGTTGAAGGAGGGCTCTATAGGATAATTCTCATCCCTAAACCTCTGCAGTTCTCCTATGTGTCCGTGTCCAGCGGGTGTCCCATGCCTGGAATGTCTCATGATCCTTGGGACACAGTGTGCACCACATTGCAGATGCAGCCCCAGGTGAGATCGGGGGTTCTCAGATCCTCGGGTCCTGGTCCTCGGGTTGGATGGTGTCCACTTCTTGCAGGAAATAAGGAAGGGCTATAACTTCCCAGGGGAGTAGGGGTGGGCTGCTTCCTGCACCACTTCCCCAACCTCAGCTCTTTGAAATGAATGAGAAGAGAAGGCCAAGGGGCCAGCAGAGGCCCCAAAAAGGTGTTCCCCGCTCAGACACCTGCGAGGGTGGGCTGAGGAGAAACTGCGAGCGTTGATGTGTTTGTTTGAAAGAAGGACACCAGATTAGAAAGACGGTAGCACTGAGGTTCCCCACCGGGGCCTGAGGCCAAGGGGCAAGGAGAGGCCAGCACTGGGTGGAGGGCAGCAGTGAAGACCTCCAGAAGCCGGTCAGGGAGGATCCGGTCTCCCTGTGAGTGTACGCAAAGACTTTGTGGGTCCCTGGCTTCCACGTGCATTCTGCAGGTCTCTATACATGAGCATGCTTTCTCATCAGTGAATTTCTTAGTTGACATTGAGTCAAGCGTGTTTGCAAATGTGGGGAAAGTATCCGATTCTCTCGTGGAATCTTGGCTTAGAAGCGGGGTGGAGCCCCAGGGCTAAGGGAGGAGGGGGAACCCCACCCCCACAGAACCGGGAGCCTCCCACACTAGGGCAAAACAGAGACGGTTCATCTCCGCAGAGAACGCCAAGTAGAGATCAAAACCAAGTAGGCTCAGGATGAAGCTATAGGTCAGTGCTTTGTGACCACCTAGAGGGGTGGGATAGGGAGGGTGGGAGGGAGGGAGATGCAAGAGGGAAGAGATATGGGAACATATGTATATATATAACTGATTCACTTTGTTGTAAAGCAGAAACTAACACACCATTGTAAAACATTTATACTCCAATAAAGATGTTAAAAAAAAAAAAAAAAAAAAAAACAAGAAGGCTCAGGATGAAGCTATAGGCCAAACTTCCTCGGAGGTATGGGATTTCAGAGGTGGAGGAGTCAATGCCTGGAAGAGCCCCCTGAAGCTACTTTCACACAGGAGAGCATTCTGAGAACTGCAGTACCAGGGTGGCTAGAGCCACATCCAGCCCATTCAAGGTTTGTCTCCTCAACAAGAAAGGCTTCCCGGGTCTCTCATTCATTCGTTTAGCCATTCACTTATTCTGTCCACAATTCCTCTGGGGGGCCGTGCACATAATAAATAGTTCACTCTAAGTCATATCTCTCGATTCCTCTGGTTCTAAATTCACTGCCTCCCTTCTTTTGCTGGGGGTCTCTGATCCAGCTTGCTCTGCTGCTTGTTGAACTGCATCCCGGAGGCACAATGGCAGCACAGAGCTAGCTAGAGTCAGCCCCTTTGCCTTGCTTCAAAGTCATGGATGCCACCCAGTCCTGGCTACTAAAGTATCATTGAACAAGAGGTCCATTTCTGCCATTTTGGCTCGGCGTCCCAGAATTTCTGCTACACTATTAGGATCTCCTCAAGGGTCTGAAGTTGACCCAAAGTTGTTGAGAGCCTTCGTTCATCTAACACCTACTTTTTAAGTGCTTCCTGAATACCAAGCACTTGACCAGGCATACCTCGGAGACACTGGGGGGTTCAGTTCCGGACCACCGCCATAAAGCAAACATAGCAATAGAGTGAGTCAGATGGCTTTTTCGGTTTCCCGGTGCATATAAAAGTTATGTTTACACTCTACTGTAGTTGTAGTAAGCGTGCAATAGCATTATGTCTAAAAAACAATGTACATACCTTATTTTTTTTTTTTTTGGCTGCTTTTCCAACTTTATTTAGAAAAACAAATCCAGGTCCCAGTACCCCCGTGCCCTCCCCCACCCCAGCCATAATTTAAATAACTTAGAGACAGAGTTGGGGTCAGGTGGGGAGTGGGTGGGAGAGGGAGGGAGGAGAGCCCACTACAGCCGCTGCAGCGCCCGCTTCTTGTCCGTCTTTTTCTTGCCTGTCAGCTTCTTATCATGCTCACCCACGTGCTTCTTGGCCATGGGCCCCTCGGCCCCTCCCGCGCGCCCAGGAGCCATGGGGCCGGTGGTGGAGGCCGCAGCCCCGCTGGCCAGGGACCGGCCGGCCCCGGCCCTCCCGCCGCTGGGCCCGCCTGCGCCCCGGGGATCTCTGTGAGCAGGCAGGCGCGCGCCGCCCGCCTCCTCCGCCTCCTCCGTGAGGGCAGACGCGGGGTGAGTGCGGACCAGCAGGCACTTGATGGTCAGCAGCACGTGCCAGATGCCCAGCTCAGCTGTCCAGCCCGTCTTGAGCACGCTGATGCAGATCTCACCGTTGGCGCCCACATTTGGGTGGAAGATCTTGGTCAGGAAGTAGCCCTTGGGTGGGGAGGCAGGGAAGTCCTTCCCCAGCAGGAGTTTCATGCGGAATAGGTCTCTGGAGTATGGGGTCCCCTCAGGGCCCTCGATGGTGACCTGCAGGTCAGTGAAGCCCTCCTCGTTGGGAAAGACCTTGATGCCATCAGGCGGGTCAGCTGTCAGTGTCGTCGCCTCCTTGTACACCAGGCGGATGATGTGGGCGGGGCAGGTTCAAGGCTGCTGCCGGCCGGGGGCGGGTCCCCCCGGCCCCCTTTCTGCGCTTTCCGGCCGCCGGCCGGGGCCGGGGGCGCCCAACCGCTGCCGCTGTGGCCCGAGCGAGGCCCCGGTGGCTCTGCTCTGCTCCCCGGTCCCTCCGAGGCGGCCCGGCCCGCAGTGAACCTTGCCGTCTGCAGCTCCGCCCACCACTCGCCCACCGGTGCCGGCCGCACTAAGGTACATACCTTAATTTAAAAATACTCTATTGCTCAAATATGCTAGCCATCCTCCGAGCCTTCAGCAAGTCGTAATTTTTTTTTGCAGTAGTAACATCAGTGATCACTGATCCCAGATATAACATAATAATGATGAAACAGTTTGAAATATTGTGAGAATCACCAAAATGTGACACAAAGACATGAAGTGAGCAAATACTGTTGGAAAAAAGTGGTGCCTATAGAGTTGCTCAACACAGGGTCGCCACAAACCTTCAATTTGTTTAAAATACAAAAAACACAGTACCTGCATACAAAGCACAATAAAGCGAGGTATGCCTGTGCATGTAGCTTTTCTTGCTGGGACTTAAGCACCAGAAAATCCACAAGAATGGCTGTATTTCTGAGATACACACACGGGCAAGGTCTTCAAAATGAAAACGGAACCATGGCACCAAGGTCAGGCTAGGTTTGAATTTGTGTAAGCTCTCCTGGGGAAATAGATGGAGGAACCAGGATGGAAAACCAAAAAATCCATAGGCAACCTCTACAACAAAATTGGTAAGGAGAAATCCCATGAACACCCAAATATGAGTGGGCGAGGATGAGCACCCAGTAGCAACAGGCCTGTGTAGTATCAGCAACTGTGCCAGAGGGAGCGGAGACAAGACCAAGTTGCTTCTGATGGCTGGAGCAGCTAGAGACCCTTCAAACCACCAGCAGGTGCTGGCCTGAAAGCGTGACAGGCCAACGTGAAAGGAGCAGTGATGCTGGGAGGGGTCTCAGCAGGCCCTGAATATCAGGGGAGGGTGCCCTGGAGCAGTCTAGACCTGACAACTGTTGAAACTCACAAATGAGGGTTCCTTTTCAGGACAGAACCGCACACAGAGGAGGGACTACTGGTTGGAGTCTTCAAACTGAGGAGGACTGGGACAGCAAGGGCAAAAGAAAGATGAAGTCTAGAATTCTGCATGGCTCAAGATGGAAGCCGCTATCCATATATGGCTTTTGACATTTAAGCTAACTAAAATTAAATTTAAATATTTAGTTCTTTTGTTGCATTTGTCATGTTTCAAATTCTTTTTTTAAATTTTAAATTTTTAAAAATTTTTATCCAATTTTTAAAGGTTACTTTCTATTTATAGTTATTATAAAATGTTGGCTATGTTCTCCGTGTTGTACCCTACATTCTTGAGGCTATCTTACAGCCAATAGTTTGTACCAACCCCTCCTCCACCCTATATTGCCCCTCCCCACCACTAGTTTATTCTCTATATCTGTGAGTCTGCTTCTTCTTTGTTATATTCACTAGTTTGTTGTATTTTTAGATTCCACATATAAGTGATACCATACAGTATTTGTCTTTTCCTGTTTGACTTATTTTACTTAGCATAATCCCCTCAAGTCCATCCACATTCCTGCAAATGGCATAATTTTGTTCTTTTTTATGGCTGAGTAGTATTCCATTGTGCATATATAGATCAACCACATCTTTTTTATCCATTCATCTGTTGATGGACACAGGTTGTTTCCATATCTTGGCAAATGTAAATAATGCTGCTGCGAACGTTGGGGGTGCATGTATCTTTTTGAATTCACGTTTTTGGTTTTGGTTTTGGTTTGGATATATACCCAGGAGTGGAATTACAGGGTCATATGGTAGTTCCATTTTTAGTTTTTTGAGAAACCTCCACACTGTTTTCCACAGTGACTGCACCAATTTCCATTCCCACCAACCATGTACAAGGGTTCCATCATGTTCTTAATTCTTACAGCTACCTGTGGCTGGTGGCTTCCATTTTATGGTTACTGTATAGGACAGTGCAGACATAGAACATTTCCATCATCATAGAGAGTTCTACTGGACAGCACTGGAGATAAAAGTCGGGGAGGGAAGCAGAGGTCTCAGAAAGAAAGAGGTCATCTTTTTTTCATTTCAAGAAAACAACCAAAGAGCAAGGTCTTGAGCAGAAAGCTAGAAAAGCTATCTTTCCCATATCCCCATCCTAACAGTTCAGGAACACACAGCTCCCTCAGACAAGGGCAAAGGAAAAGGACTGCAGTCAAATGCCCCCCCAAAAGGCCAAGTCACTTATAAGGGAAAGAAAATCAAATTGTCATCAGACTTTCCAACAGCAATACTTTGTGCCAAAAAAAATTTTTTAATAGATCAATATATTAAAGCTATGCCAGGAAAGTAAAAGTGAGTGAAGGATTTTCTATCCAGACAAACTGATAGTTAAGTATAAAGACTGCAGACAAACTTTTGAACATCCAAGAAATCCCCATGAACCCCTCCTAAGGACTTTACTAAAAATGAACTAAGGGGCTTCCCTGGTGGCGCAGTGGTTGAGAGTCCGCCTGCCGATGCAGGAGACACAGGTTCAAGTCCCGGTCCAGGAAGATCCCACATGCTGCGGAGTGGCTGGGCCCGTGAGCCATGGCCGCTGAGCCTGCGCATCCGGAGCCTGTGCTCCGCAACGGGAGAGGCCACAACGGTGAGAGGCCCCCGTACCGCCAAAAAAAAAAAAAAAAAAGAACTAAGACAATAAAAATGATTGGAGTAATATTGACTAAGGCTGGAGATGAGCATTAAAAATGTAAATATATTTCATATATAGAAACATATGCTTAATATACAAATGTAATTTTATCTTTATATAAATACAGTCAAATTATCAAAAAAGAGGGGGAAGAATGTGAAGAGCATTTGAAAACCATAATAAGATATCTGATTACCTTAAAGGTCTTAATCGGGAGTAAAAAGCCATTGCAAGGAAAGAATAGTGGGTCATTCTGCCCTCCCTAATATGTCACCTTGGTGCTGTAACTTCTTCTTTGATGCTCAGTTATCCCAACTGGAAGATGGAGGGAAATAAAACCTTCCTTGCCTAACCTGTAGGGTATGAAAAAGTGGTTGACATTCTATAAACATCAAATTTTATTAACCTAGGACCTGGAAAATAATAGTGCTTTTAAGAGCGGAAGAGACTGGAGGTTTTAGCCAAAGTGCGTGAGCGGGAGGAGATGAGGATGCAGCTGAGCTACTCAAGCCTTTTGCTTCTCTCTGGAAGACGTGAGCCCTGGCCACTCCTTAGGCTGCTCTGGGCTGCACCAGAAATGCAGAGCCACGTGCTAGGGAAGTAAGCCCCCCAGGCACCTCTGAGGAAGCATGCTGCTCTGGAAGTACAGAAAACAAGGCAAGATGGGGGACAAGGATGGGTGGAAGAGGAAGCCTAAGTCAGAATAGAGACCCAGCTGGCAGGCTTCACTCCTGAGACTGGAAAATCTTGGCTGGAAGGGGAAAATCAAATAGGGGGTAGTCATTTGTTGGAGGGCATACATAAGAGTCACAAGGTCAAGCAGTCCCTACAGACACAGAGGAGGCAACTCTAGCTTTGTGCTGGTTTCAAAGACACACCCCTCCTCCTTCTCTAGCAGGTGGGGACGGATGACCCTCATATGCACCAGCCAAGTCACATCTGCCAAATGCACACCCAAGACATCCAGAGAAATTTGAACTCTGGGTCCCAACCCTCAGGGACCTGGTGATTCTGGGAGCCTCTGGGACTGAGCTGGTCCCTGACACTTGGTCAAATAAAGTTTGCCCATGGTCCCATCACTGCTGCTGTGTCCCTGACTCCCTCTCCAAGGAACCCTGCTCTCCATTTGTCAATTTTAAGTGATAATTTCTATTCAATCTGATACATATTATAAGAATATAAACAAATGCCTCTCCCCCTATCGGCACCATAATCACTTTCTTTTATAGCTATCATTTATTACAGGACGACAGATGGCCAGTTTACAGAATTCCAAAGAGGAAACCTGCCGGCCAGTCACCTGGGAACACAGGCACATTTACATTTCTCCAAAACAGATGGGAAAGGGTGGGGGGAAGGAGGCAGATTCCTGTCAAAACTTTGGCGCTTTCCAAAATGTGTTTCTTTTGCTTCTCCCTCTATCTCTCTGCCTTTCTCGCAGACGGTACATATATCCTCTCGCCCCTTCCAAACCTCCTCACACACCCCCATTCATTCTTTTCCCATCAGCAGCAACTGAAACTACCAATATGGCGGCCTTGAGGGGCTGGAGACAGGGTGGGCTCTTGGCAGACCACCTTCTGGGGACTTCCACGGCCTGCAGTGCAGTATTCCAGCATTCCTTCCTGGCTTGTTATTTGGGATTGGGGCTGAGGTCAGAGGCCAGAGGAGGGTGAGAAATGGGTCTGCTTCACAGAGGGCAGATGCTGGAGGCGGCCTTCTTCACAAACTACAGAGCAGTGGTTCTTGGCCCTGACAGCACATAAAATCACCTGGAGAGCTTCTAAAAAACATGAATGCCAGGGCCCCACCCAGAAGGATTAAATCAGAAAGCCTGGAGTAGGGGCTTGGCAAGGTGTGCAGGTATGGCTGAGAACCCAGTGCTGCAGAGGCAAAGACAAAACAGGAGGTAAGAAGGCAAGAAATGAAGAAGCCATAGAGAAGAGAGAAAGCTGTGTGCCAGGCATCGAAAGAGCTGCAAAATTGGAACTTGGTGAAAGAAGGTCCCTGCTCCTGGCCCAGTGGGATGAATGTAAATAAACTACTCACTGCAACAGAGAAGGGGAAAAGCTGTGAAGGAGGTGCGTTCAGCATGAGATGGGAGAGAACCTACTGGTGGGAGCCTCGGGGCATCTTCCTACAAGAAGCAAATAGAGGAAATAAGAGAATATCTGTATGCCCCCGACGGAGGGAATGATTTCTTAAGACACAGGAGTAAAAATCATAAAGGAAATGATTGTTAGATTTGCCTACATTAAAATTAAGATCTTTTGTTCACCAAAAGATACCATAATGAGAATGAAGAGACAAGCCACCGACTAGAAGATATTTGTGACACAGGTCACTAATAGAGGATTAATATCTAGGATACATAAAGAAGGCATAGGACTCAGTAGGAAACAAGGACCCAAGAAATAATCTGGCAAAGGATATGAAAAGGAAACACACATTAAAGGAAAGAAGAAATGTTCTATAAGCATAAGAGAAAAAAATCATTCATAATCCACAAAATGCAAATTACAACCATAAAAAGATACTATTTTACACTCATTAAATTGGCCAAAACTTAAGTCTGACAGCAAGTGTTATGAGGATGTTGATGGTACTGGGTGTGTAAATTGGTACAACCACTTTGGAAAAGCCATCCAGTGATATTTACTAAGGCTGAACTCTACCATCCAGCATTCAACTCTCAGTACATCTGGTAAAGAAACTTGCACACGCGCCCCAGAGATGTACATAATGAGAATCTTCACAGCAACATTGACCATAATAGCAAAAACTGGAAACAATCCAAATGTTCATTGACAGCAACATGGGTAAATAAATGTTGGCATAATCATAAAATGGAAAACCACACAACTGTGAAACTAAACAATAGCCATACATTGACATGGTTGAAATTCAGAAGCATAATGTTGACTGAAAACTGCAAATTGCAGAATACATAGAATATAGTTCTATTGGTATAAAGCTCAAAAACGTGCCAACTAAATAATATATTGTTCAGGGATGCTTACATATGTGGTAAAATTGTAAATAAAGGCAAGGAATGATTAACACAAACGTCCATGAGATGCGTGCTATGGACTGAATGTTGGTTTCCCCTCAAAATCCCTGTGTTGAAATTCTAACCGGAAAAGTGATGGCGGCTTTCAGAAGATGATTAGGTCATGAGGGCAGAGCCCTTGTGAATGGGATTAGTGTCCTTATAAAAGGGAGCCCAGAGAAATGCCTTGCTCCTTCCACCATGTGAGGACACATGAAAAGATGGCTGTCTATAAACCAGGAAACAGGTCTTCATCAGACATCGAATCTGCCAGCACCTTGATCTTGGACTTCCCAGCCTTCAGAATGGTGAGAAACAAATTTCTGTTATTTATGTCACCCAGTGTGTGGTATTTTGTTATAGCAGCCGGAATGGACTAAGAGTGGGAGTGCTCAGATGGCATTGGGAATTTCATACACACATGGGGGTTTCAAAGATAACAGTTATTCTATTTCTTAAGGTGGGTACATGGGTGTTCATTTTATTATTATTACTTTATACATACGATATATTTCATTTAAAAAATTTGTAATGAAAACAAAAGGAAAATCACATGCAAAGCCTCATATTACAGTTGTCCCTCAGTATCCACGGGTGATTGGCTCCAGGACCCCTGTGGATACCAAACCCTAGAATGCTCAAGTCCCTTATATAAAATGGAGAACTGTTGGTTCTCCGTGGTGCCCCACATCTGCAGCTATATAAATGTTATTCCTTGTCCCAAAGTTTATCTAAGAAAGTGGCCCAGTGTGACCATTTTTTCCCATAGGAAGCATCCACCCCTTAGCTTATTGAAATAGCTTAATGGACCCATATCAAACACTGAGTGGACATTGTGGCCAATTTCCAGCTGAGAGACAGGGGTCTGGGGTTTGGAAATGGCCCATGATCTGCAGGGCTTTTTAGACCCTCTCTGCATCAGTCAGTCAATAAGCAGCCACCCTCTGAAAACCCCTGGACTAGGTGCCCAGGGAGAGTTGATGGCCAAACCCCACCCCAGTGCATATTATCATCTAATCATGAGGCAGATCACGTGACCAGTCAAAATAGCCATTAAAGTAAACACCAAGGAGTGACAAACATCGCGCTCTGCTTATGTGTGGGAGTGGGGGTGGGGGTGGAGGTGGAGATGTGTACCTGCGCTGATGGTCTGGAAGTTGGAAAAAGCCTAGGATGATGACTACAGGAACTATAGACAATATCCGTACTTCTCTGGGCCTCAGTTTCCTCATGTGTCAAATGAACAGAGTGGACAAGGGCTACCATTAATGTCCCTTCCAACTTTAGACATTTTGATCCTACATATTTGGGGCTAAATACCCCGGTACACATTTAGCAAATCATTTGTTTACACCTAGGCTAGCAGTTCGATTCTCAACCTAATTGCATACCTATTTGCATGACTTTGAATGCACAGAAATGTAAGGAGAAAGTCAACATGCCCCCATGTTTTCGTCAGAGATGGATATTGACCAAGACTAGAACCTGACCTTGACGCCAGCATCTGGGCAAATAAGAGATTATTGATGGTGGCAGAGTTTGAGGGGATGAGGAGGGATGAAATTCGCAAGAGAGGTCTGTGAAGTACCACAGATGTAGGAAATCTGTAGGGAAAGTGGGGCGTGGGTCTCCTTGCTGCCATTAGGGTATGAAGAAGGTTTGCCAAGGCAGGGATGGTGTAGTATTTAGTAAATAGGAACCTCCCTGACGGGGGGCGGTCTCTCACTTTCCTGAACAGGCCTTTGATTCCAGGAGTGTTGATCCACTAGTCACCAAAGGAGTATTTCAAGAGAGGGGGCTGAGTCTTGAGGAAGATGATTCCTTCAGTTGTGGACAGGATAGAGCTGAATAGGGAAGGATGGAAGTTGCAACAGGGGCCAGCAGGGGCAGCTGGCGTGGCGGGGATGGGGGAAGGGGGCCAATTTGAGAGCCACACAAAGAGGACCCCTCCAGGATAGAACCTGTGTGTGTTCACCCCATATACACAGCCCGAAGCCTGGCAGGTGGTCTGTGCTCAACAAATAGATATTGAAGGAGTGAAATCCTGATAATGGCTAACGTATACTGAGAGTTTACTCTTTGACACTGGGCTGAGCGCTTTGCACACATCACCCTGGCAACAGCCTGAGAGTTCAGTGCTGTTCTTATGACCATTTCACAGCGGAGGCTATTGAAGCACACAGTGTGGTTACAGGTGGAGCCAGTTGTGACCTTTTGTCTGATTTCAGAATCTGTGGTCCCTCAACCCCTCTGTTCTTGTTGGGATCTCCTGAGAAGATATTCTAATTACCTTTTTTTTTTTTTTTTAATTTTTGGCTGTGTTGGGTCTTCGTTGCTGCGCGCGGGCTTTCTCTAGTTGTGGTGAGCGGAGGCTATTCTTCGTTGCCGTGCATGGGCTTCTCATTGTGGTGGCTTCTCTTGTTGCGGAGCACGGGCTCTAGGCGCATGGGCTTCAGTAGTTGTGGCACGCAGGCTCAGTAGTTGTGGCTCGCAGGCTCAGTAGCTGTGGCGCACGGGCTTAGTTGCTCCGCGGCATGTGGGATCTTCCCGGACCAGGGCTTGAACCCGTGTCCCCTGCATTGGCAGGTGGATTCTTAACCACTGCACAATCAGGGAAGTCCCTCTAATTACCTCTTGACAGACGAAAAGGCTGAGGCACAAGCGGAGTGAGTGGCCTATGGTCATACAGCTACCTAATGACAGAGGGAAGGACCCACGAGATTTTCGACTCCTCTTTTCCTGTTGCCCTGGGCTGCTGGGTGGGGGCACACAGAGTGGACTCAGGCATCTGGTCGGCAAGTTTGGAGCTACCTCATCCCAGGTCATTACCCTGATGGAATCTATAGTGAGAGAAGGAAAGGCATGGAACCAGCCCTGCAGCTCCTGCTCTGTGCTCCCGGGTGGGTTAGGCCCTGTACCTCTCATTTAAAACCTCCAGTAGCTTCAGAATTAATGAATTCTCACATCTGTTCACAAAGAAGAACACGGACAGGGAGAGGCTCGCAGCTGGTTTGGGCACTGGCAGCTCTGTCCGACTTCAGAATCCACGTCCTCCGTGGCACAGGGCTCTTTATGCAGGTTCAGACTCAGTGTGGGACACAGGGCTGGGGAGCGGTCAGCCTGCAGACCTCTTTTGTAGACCTGCAGCATCCATTTGTTTTCCTGGTTTCACATGGTGCTCTTAAATTTAGACAAGTGTGATCTGGGGAGAAGGGGCGAGCAGGAGGGAGGCAGAACCTCTGGGTACAAGCATCCCAGTCCAGGGGTGTAGACTTGAGAAAAACCTGGCATTGTGCCCTCTGTGGACCTGGCCCTCCAGACAGTCCCTAGGGGGTAGAAGGTAAGTGGTGAAAATTGCTCTGGGTGGGCTTCCCTGGTGGCGCAGTGGTTAAGAAAACGCCTGCCAATGCAGTGGGCACGGGTTCAAGCCCTGGTCCGGGAAGATCCCACATGCCGCGGAGCAACTGAGCCCATGCGCTACAGCTACTGAGCCTGCGCTCTAGAGCCCTCAAGCCACAACTACCGAGCCCACGTGCCATAACTACTGAAGCCCATGCACCTAGAGCCAGCGCTCCACAAGAGAAGCCACCACAATGAGAAGCCCGCCCAGCACAACAAACAGTAGCCCCTCTGCTCGCCACAACTAGAGAAAGCCCGCGCACATCAACGAAGACCCAACGCAACAAAAAATAAATAAATAAAATAAATTTATTAAAAAAAAAAAATTGCCCTGGGTGCCACCTGACTCGGGGAACAGAGGCTGGGTAGTAGCACTGCTCTGGGAAAAACTGACTTCTTTGAACACTTTCTTCCAATTTTTCTAAGCCCATTCTCTTCCTCTGGCTCCATCTCTCTCATCGCTTCCTGCCGACCTCAGGTTTGTCTTCCCGAACCATTTCATCCTGACTGGGACGTGATGATCGTTAATCTCCACATTGGTAAACTGAGGGGCTTCGAGCCCTGCCAGGCCCTGACATGCTCTGTCCCAGCCCAGGAACAGTGGGCAGGAGCCAGAGGCCTTGATCCAATGCCCACTTTGGTCCTGACTGGCTGTGTGGCCAGGATGAGTTACTCACAGCCCCAAACTCCAGTTTGCTTTCTATAAGATGCACATACAGACACTCCTCAGAGATGTTGTGGGTTTGGTTTCTGACCACCACAATAAAATGAATACTGCAATAAAGTGAGTCACATGAATTTTTTGGTTTCCCTGTACATATACATAAAAGTTATGTTTACACTATACTGCAGTCTCTTAAGGGTGCAATAGCATTGTGTCTAAAGAACAATGTACGTACCTTCATTAGAAAAGACTTTAATTGGGAGAGTAGCATTGACATATATACACCACCAAATAAATGTAAAATAGATAGCTAGTGGGAAACAGCTGCATAGCACAGGGAGATCAGATCCGTGCTTTGTGACCACCTAGAGGGGTGAGATAGGCAGGGTGCAAGGGAGATGCAAGAAGGAGGGGATATGGGGATATATGTATACATATAGCTGATTCACTTTGTTATACAGCAGCAACTAACACACATTGTAAAGCAATTATACTCCAATAAAGATGTTAAAAAAAAAAAAGGAAACACTTTATTGCTAAAAAATGCTAACCATCATCTGAGCCTTCAGAGGATCATGGGAGTAGCATCAAAGATCACTGATCCCAGATCACCATAACAAATATAATAATAATGAAACCATTTGAAATATTGTGAGAATTACCGAAATGTGACACAGAGACGGGAAGTGAGCAAATGCTGTTGGAAAAATGGTGCCGATAGACTTGCTTGATGAAGGGCTGGCACAAGCATTCAACTTGGAAAAAACACAGTATCTGCAAAGTGCAGTAAAGTGAAGAGCAATAAAAAGAGGTGTGCCTGCAATAATAGCGCTTTCCTCTATGAAAGAGTGTGAGGGTGAATGACAGAGAATGGCACCCAGGGCTGGCAGAGTCTGTGTTCTCTAAATGCTGGTTAGTGCTGGTATGAGCCCTTGAACTAAAGGGTGAAACCTAAAGAGTGACTTCTTCCAGAGCTATTTAGACCAAAAGATGGAATCTCTCACCAGAATTTCAGGCATCCGTAAGCAGGCAAGTAAGAGGCAAGGAGAGCTTTTTGATGACAGTCAATTCACACTGCTTATCAGCCCTGGCCTGGAGACGGATAACTATGCGTAATAACAATGGTTAGCACTTAGAAGCACTACCGCTATGCTGGCACTGTTCAAGGTCAAGGTTCAGCAAACTTCAGACCTGGGCAAATGGGGCCCACCATCTGTTTCTGTAACCTTTAGCGAAACACAGTCACACAGTCACACTTGTGTCTTTACGTAGAGTCACAGCTGCTCTCCCACTACATTGGCAGAGTTGAGTAGCTGCACTAGAGATCATCTGGGCTGCAAAGCCTAAAATATGTACTATCTGGCCCTTCCCAGAAACAAAATATCTCACCCCTGTTCTAAGAATTTGGCACACTTCATTTAATTTAATCCTTATCATATGCCTAGAAATAGGTGATGGTTGTCCCCCTTTAATAGATGAAAAACAGGTCAGAGAGACAAAATAACTAGCAATTCATTTCTGAATGTAGGCAACGCAGTGCCAGAATCTGGGATCATAACACCTACAAGGGGTGGGGCTTCTCTCCCTGGGAGAGTCACCGAAGTTTAACAAATAAAAATGTAGGATAGGGCTTCCCTGGTGGTGCAGTGGTTGAGAATCCGCCTGCCGATTCAGGGGACGCGGGTTCGTACCCCGGTCCAGGAGGATCCCACATGCCGCGGAGCGGCTGGGCCCGTGAGCCATGGCCGCTGAGCCTGCGCGTCCGGAGCCTGTGCTCCGCGACGGGAGAGGTCACAACAGTGAGAGGCCCGCGTACCGCAAAAAAACAAACAAACAAACAAACAAAAAAATGTAGGATACCTGTTAAATTTGAATTTCAGATAAACAACAAACATTTTTTAAAAAGTGTAAGTATAGCCCATGAGATATTTGGGATACACTTATATTAAAAAACGATTCGTTGTTTACCTGAAATCCACATTTAACTGGATTTCTGTATTTCAGCTGGCAATCCCACTGAGGACCCTTGGAAGAAGGAGAGCTCAGCCAGGCCTGGGAAGAAACCAGTGTCCCTGGGGTCTGTTCCTGGGAAGGTCTCTTCCCACAGCCAGATCTCTTCCTGGAAGGCTGGGGATGGGTCATCCCATGCATCTCAATCCCTTTGTCCCACAAAGGACAAACCTTTCACAAGGTTCTTGGGGTATCTCGGGGGCCATTGCCATGTTGCTTCAGACTCAAGCAGCCAGAAACAGAGAGAAAAGCTATGGGGGGAAGCATGAAGCCCCTCTCTCCAGTCCAAGGCCGAGCATCACCTCCCTTCCCTAGAAACCTCTGGAATCCTCCTCTCCTTTTCTCCTGTCCTTCTGGCCAAAGGCCCCGCCAGACCCTCTCTCCCTTTGAGATTGCATAGGAGTTTAAGAAAGAGGGAAAAAATATGGCAAGCCAGAGTGACAGCAATCCAAGGCCAGAGGGGGGCCAGGGCTGGAGGCAGAGAGGGATGAGAGGTGGGGGATGGGAGAGGGCCATCTAATTTTTAATAGACGGAGACATAAATGCAACATGATTCACTTTGAACAGGCCACATGGATTAGATGGAAGTTAATTAAAACAATCCCTCATTTCTCAGCGCTTAAAACTTCTTAAGTTTCACTTGGGGAAGGGTGCAGCAGGACTTTTTATTACTCTTAGATGGCGTTCAGAAGGCCCATAAATACATCTCCTCTTCCTGTGATCCCATTAATCTTGCCGCCTCTCCTGCTCCTCTCTGCCAACAATCAGATCCCAGTAAACAACCTCAAGTGAAATTTGCAACTGTCAGATAAACATTAAAAATGCTTCTCTTGTCCTTTCCCATTGATAGTCCCATTAATATTGTAATGGAACAAAAAGTTATGAAAATGAATGCATGCTGGTTTTGGAAATGAATGATGCCAAACCGCTGCTGGGATATAGACACACATGCATATGGATGGGCTCAGAAGATAGTGGATGCTATCCACATCCACAGCAGGGCTGTGTGCCGATAGGACAGGCAACACACTCACCGGGGACCAAGGACAGCAACACACACCGCTGGGTCCACACGTGTCCACACGTGTCAGGACATCTAAATGGAATAAAGGAATTCCACCCCAGAAGCTATTGTAGATATACAACTCACCACCCAGCCTTATACAGAGTAAAATATTACGATTTCTCTTTTATCATTGCTTCTCCTCTCCCTTATCTGTTTGCAGTCAGGGGTTGGGATTCTCTCTAAAGATAATAAGATACCCCGATTGATAAGGCTCTCTTGACGTTTCTTCCTCATCTATTTTCCATGCAGTGGCCTCTTTAATACACATGCATGCTCTCGTGTGTGTGTTTATCTATCTGACGAATGAGGCCTTAAAATCTGAAGGTAGAATACATGGAAACTTTATGAGAAGAAACTTCTTAAAGGAGCATTTAGGTCAAAGAATTATATTTGATGGAGGAGGTGAGTTTGAGTTTTATGTGTATTTAAGTTCACTAGGAGAGTACACAAGAAAGCAACAAAACCAACAAAAATAACCCTTGCACCAAGATCTTTTGTAGAGGGATTTTAACAACCATCTCTTAGAGGACTGGCCATGGGCTCTTGGTGGATAAGGACCACTTGTGTTTTTGCTCATCGTTGTAACCCAGCCCCTAGCACAGTGCCTGGCACTTAGTAGAAGCTCAAGAAAAGTGATGCCGAAGAGAGGGGAAGGAGAAAGAAAGGAAGGGAGGGAGAGATGTCCACGGTGCTCTTCCTCGGTAGGGAAGTCTCTCTCCACCTGCCAACCTGAGGCAGGAGACGGCACTGAGCATTTTAACATCTGGGAAGGTCAACCTGAAGGTGGAGTTGACGGGAACAGGACCCTGCCGTCTTAGCAGGTGAATGAGCACATTCAAAAGGACTCACCATTTGACTAGCTTCTCTCTGTAAGACACAGGTTTGCACACTCTTTCTTCTGACCTTTCTTTTTCATGATCTTAACTGTCATATCAATATATTTCCTAAAAACTTGAAAAGTGTCATTGAGAACAAAGCTTCCACAGACCTACCCCCAGCCCCATTCCAGCCATGCTTTTAACCACACACCTCAGCCTAGTGAATTTTTATCCTTCTTCAGGTCCACTCTGGGAAGCCCTCTTGGCCCCTTTGAGTGAGTTAAGTCTCTTCACTACGACTCCCCAGAGTGCCCTTCCCTGTTCTTTGCCAACAGCCGACGTGGGTTTCCTCCAGGCTATGAGCTCCACGGTGGTAGGAGCCTGGCTCAGAGCACAAGCTCAATAAATATTTGTTGATTGACTGATGGAGTAGTTATTTTAAAAGGAGTTATATAAACTCTCTACCCTGACCTGTAAGTGCCTAACTTATGTCATTTGCAATGAGGACTAGAGAGTCCCCTGGCATGTTAAAACACAGACCAGGGGCTTCCCTGGTGGCGCAGTGGTTGAGAGTCCGCCTGCCGATGGAGGGGACGCGGGTTCGTTTATATAAACTCTCTACCCTGACCTGTAAGTGCCTAACTTATGTCATTTGCAATGAGGACTAGAGAGTCCCCTGGCATGTTAAAACACAGACCAGGGGCTTCCCTGGTGGCGCAGTGGTTGAGAGTCCGCCTGCCGATGCAGGGGACGCGGGTTCGTGCCCCAGTCTGGGAGGATCCCACATGCCGCGGAGCGGCTGGGACCGTGAGCCGTGGCCGCTGAGCCTGCGCGGCCGGAGCCTGTGCTCCGCAACGGGAGCGGCCACAACAGTGAGAGGCCTGCGTACCGCAAAAAGAAAAAAAAAAAAAACCACAGACCAAATCTTGGCCATATGCCTGATTCATAGTGAGACCTAGAGGAGGCCAGCTAAGCTTTCTGGGCCTCAGTTTCCTTATCTGTGCCAGTAAAACAGCATCACATAATGTAACTGCAAAGCAGAGGAAACCAAATGAGATATCCAAAATACTCAACATTCAATAGGATATTATATTAATACACATGACCTGTATATATGAAAGAGATAGGAAGGATATAAAAATAATGCAGAATTTCATTAAGTTCTTACTTAGAAAAGAAAACATATACAAAATTGAGAGACAAAGGGGGAAAAAAACAAGATGTGTAAAATGACTTACAAATAGAATAATAAAATGTGTAAGCTGATCTTAAAAGCCTGCGGAAAAAATCCTGTCACACGTTAACAACACGGATGAACCTTGAGGACATGATGGTAAGTGAAGTAGGCCAGTCACAAAAAGACAAAAATTGTGTGATTCCTTATATGAGCTACCTATAGCAGTCAAATTTATAGAAGCAGAAAATAGATGGGTGGTTACGGGGGGCTGGGAGGAGGTGAGAAAGGGGAGTCGTTTAATGAATACAAGGTTTCAGATTTGCAAGATGAAAAAAATCTGGAGGTCCGTTTTACAACAATATGAATATACTTAATACTAATAAACTGTACTCTTTAAAATGGTTAAGAGGGTAAATTTCATGTTATGTATTTTTTTAAATCACAATGAAAGCAATGGGAAAACACGCATGGAAGAATTGGGGCTCTTAAAGTATAATTTTGCTTTATTGCACGTTAATGGGTAAAACCCTAAATAACTATTTCCTTTATACAGAAGCCACGCTCAAAGGCATAAAAACTTCACACTAACAATCTGTATAATGTGGATAATCATGCATGACAAAATCGCTGTGAGGGTTAGTGGAGAAAACATTCAGAACACAGCCAAAAGAGGTTCTTTTTTTAAGAGGTTGCTACAAACCAAATCAAGCAAACAAAAATTTTTGTTTTTGTTTGTTTGCAACCTCTTAAACCTCTTAAAATTTGTCTCTTGGAAGAAATTGAGTCACATGCCCATCCCTGAGCCAGTCACTGTGGTTGGTAGGCTGGCTGATGACCAGTAATAATTCATTCACATCTTCTTCCACTGGAGCTCGGGTCGGGTGGGGTAGTTTCCCAGAGGAAAATCAGGGAGTTGTTACAGAAGAATGGAGGAAGTTTGCAGGGAAGGCAAGTGCAGCTGACCCCATGACAATGCCCTTCTCTACCCCTCAGTCCTCATCCTTTATGATGCAGGATTCATCAGAGCTCCTAGAGCACCTCCTTTGTATCTTTTAAGTAACTCCTGCTTTTCTTCCCCACTGGAACCCTCTCCAGCTTCACACACATGAAAAGAGGAAGTGAAAGGTACATTTGTTGGGGAGTGAACACTTACAAAACACCTACAGGATCGGCAGCATCATGCCTCAGCTTGCAGGCTATTAATTTACCACCTTCACTATCAAGGCAAAGATATTCTGAGCATATGTGTCCTTGAAGACCAACTGAGCAAATATTTCCATATCCATACATTTTTGTTTATAAATATATATTTATTGCCTATTTGAACAATTGGGCAAATAAAAGATTGTAGCCCAGCGAAAGGACATGCTCTTTATCCGAGCATCCTGGAGCATGGAGGAAGCGAGAAGTACCCAGGCAATTCTAGCAGGAATCAGGGGAATTAGGACTGACCGGCTAACACTTGCAATGTACCAGTTATTATTCTAAGTGCTTTACATGTAGGAATCTACTTAACCCTCATGACCACACTTTGAGTTTTATTATCCCCATTTTATAGATGAGAAGACCTAGTCTCAGACGGCTTAAGGGATGTGATCAGTTACGTAGTTTGTAGGTGGTAAAGCAACCTGACTCCAGGATCCACACACACATTCTCACCTACTGGGCTAGAAAATTGCAATGATCCTCGGTGTGATGCTAAAAGTACAGTTTAGAGAGATTAAGTGACTTGACTGGTCTACACAGCTGACAAATAAAAACGCTGAGACTTCAGCCCTGGACCCCTCATGATAAGCTCTTGGGCAAGAATGCAAACCCAAGAGTACTGGGTTCTTCAGGGAGGACCAACCATAAAGATGGCTTCTTTTTGCTCATTCTTGATTTGCAAGTCACTCTGCTCCACTCATGAACCCCTATTTTGCCACTTGGTTCAGTTGTGGCTGATTTTCAGAACCCACAGTGACAAAAAGAAAACCATATTACTATTTAATGCCGTGGTTTTTAGCAATGGCTACTCTTAGAATCACCCGGGGTGATTTATAAATTATTGATGCCAAAGCTCCACCTTAGACCAATAGATCAGAATATCTGGAGCTGGGGGCAGGGGCATCAGTATTTAATAAAAGCCATCCAGGTGAATTTAATGTGTAGTTAGGGCAGAGAACTACTGATCTAGCCAAACCCAAACACGCAGGGGACCCAGAGGATGCTGCAAAACATGTCTTCACTTCCTGCATTAGCTTGCCTTTCCTCCCATGCAAACTCTGCCCTAGATGGATACCTTGGAGTCTCTTATTCCTAGCTTGTGTCTTTGTTCTCTTCTCTTACCCACCCCACCTCAATACTCCCCGCCCCCACCGTCAGAGTCCCTGGCTCCATCCTCGGGGGCTAAAGTGCATCTTTACAGAAGGAGATGAGTTCACCTTTTAGAATCTTCAGTGTGAAGCAGCTGTAAGACAGAAAAGCCTTTCTCTTACTAATCCTGACAGATGAGGGTGGGCAGGGATGAAGAGGGTAAAAGAGGCAGAGACCACCATCCTGCTACAATTACAACTGAGAAGTACTGTGAAGAAAAGTGGAGAACATCACGAGCAGGACAAGAGAACCACTTGGGGCTGAAAGGCCTTCAGATCTCTTCTTGGTTCATATTTCTACCTATTAAACCAGACTGTGACACCTAGTCACATATTGTAACTTGGTGGACGCTACTGAAGTCACTGGAAACTCTATCAGCTCCTTTTCTCTGTCCCATCTGTTCATATGCTCTTCACTATGTGTTGATGCTGGTTCCCCCTGCCTCCCCCAAATGTGGAGAAGTTTCCATACTATCTATAAAAGGCTATAATTTGAGGGAAAAGTTTTAGAACACTGTCATCTTTAAGGTGAAGTAGGCAAGAATTACACCACAAGGGTGGGACCTTTGGGAGAGATGTAGAAAATAATTCAGTGTGCATTTTCTAAGCTTTTACTTGGGGTCAGGCTCTATGATGGAAGGAAGACTCTGGATCTTTGCCCCTGAATATATCTTATAGAGCAGTCATTCTCAAATACTGTCTTGGGGGCTGCCAGTGATCCAGAAGGGTCTTCCAGATAGACTAGTCCTCTGAAGTAGCAAGGACTATGAAAGGAGAGTACCTACACTTCTGTTTCTGAAATGGCTGATCACATGGCACTTCATGGGATTCAATGCCTTTCTTCCCATCTCTCCTTCTAAGCTCCTTTAGCCGTCACTGAAAATATGGAAAAAGTAGACAAATGGGGCATATAGTGTCTTGTCAAATAAAGTAGTGTGGGCCCTGAAGAAGTTGGAGAGACATTTCTGCATTATATCCTCAAGCTAGGGCCTTCACAGGTCCTTGTGAAAACTACAGTGATTTCTGCCACATTGCCAGTCTCTCACTTCCAGTCACTCAAGAGGTGGAGCTGAAGAAGATGCAGGCTGACCTTAGATAGCTTTAGGAAGTTAGGAGGTTAAATAAGGAGGATTCATATTGTGATTGTTGTAGAGAGGTTTCTAAGCTTCACAACAACTCTCTGAGATCACTATTCCCATTTTACAGATGTGGAAGAGGCAGGCTCAGTGACCTTAATGACCACGATGAAGATGTCCTCTGCTAAAAACTGCTAAAAAACTTTAAAAATATATGAAATGCCTGATTTCAGACTTCAGATAACAGGTATCACAGGACCAAGGGAGGAAACAATCACTCCACTTTTCTGCCTGGAGGTATTTTCCAGACCACAGTTCAAAGAGGGAAAACCCAAGCAGAGAACAACAATCTTGTTGAATTGAGGATACTGAGATTAGAGTTGAAGAAGGTTGAAGTGGCTGGAATTTGAAGGGCAGAGTACCAAAAATCAAGGAGCTATACAGAGAAAGAGCTCCAGATATCTGAGGGTCCTCCTTGAGACTGTTGATCACAAAGGGCAGGGAGGTGTCCAATTAACATCAGGGACATTTGGTAAAGACCCCAGAAGGGTAATAGCTTAATAATATAGCTAATAGAATAACGGCTACTTTAGACCCATCCTAACAAAGCTTAAAAACAAGTCTAGAAAACACAAGTTGATCCACAAGTAACTTAAAAAATCTACCAATACAAACTTCTCTTCTCTTTAAAGGAAGACAGTAAAATCCAGACACTAAACAACGTAACATCCAAAACGTCCAGTACCCATTCAGAAATTACTAGGCATTCAAAGAAGCAAGAATGTGACCCATAACCAAGAAAAAGAAAAAAGCCAATAGAAACAGACACAGAAATGAAGACATGATGGGTTTTAAAAGACTTTAAAATAGCTATTATAAATATCCTCAAATATTTAAAAAGAAAACATGAGGGCTTCCCTGGTGGTGCAGTGGTTGCGCGTCCGCCTGCCGATGCAGGGGAACCGGGTTCGTGCCCCGGTCTGGGAGGATCCCACATGCCGCGGAGCGGCTGGGCCCGTGAGCCATGGCCGCTGAGCCTGTG
>NC_041224.1:156500826-156506719 GCF_002837175.3 Physeter macrocephalus
AACAGAGGGAGGCCCGCATACCACAAAAAAAAAAAAAAAAAAAAGAAAACATGAATATGGAGAGAGAAATGGAAGATATGAAAATGAACTAAATGGAACCTCTAGAACTAAACAATATATTTGAAATAAAAAATCCATTGGGTGGCCTGTTTAACAGATTAGATACTTCAGAAGAAAAAAAGATTATAAAATATAGCAATTAAAGAATTAAAGATTTAAAGATATAGGAGTAGAAACTATATATACATTGAAGCACAGAAAGAATAAAGTTATATATATACACATACACACAGAGCCTTAGTGACCTGTGGGAAAATATCATTTGCAGTCAAAGATGTATGCAATTGAAATCCCAAAAGTGGGAAGAGGGGGAAAATGTATTTGAAGAAACAGGGGTCAAAATTTCTCCAAATCTGATGGAAATTATACATCCACTAATCTAAGAAGCTCAGTGTCTTAGTCAGCTTAGGTCACTATAACAGAATATCATAGACTGGGTGGCTTAAACAATAAACTTTATTTCTCACAGTTCTGGAGGCTGAAAAGTCCAAAATCAAGATGTTGGCAGCCTCAATTCTTGGTGAGGGCCCTCTTCCTGGGTTGAACACAGCTGCCTTCTTGCTGTGTGTTCATATAGCCTTTCCTTGTTGTGTGTGTATGGAGAGAGAAGATCTGGTGTCTTTTCCTCCTCTTAAAAGGGTGCTAATTCCATCACTGGGGCTCCATCCTCATGACCTCATCTAAACTTAATTCTTTCCCAAAGACCCCACTCCCTAATACTATCATATTGGGGGTTAGGGCTTCAACATATGAATTCAGGGGAGACACAAGCATTCAGCCTATAACACTCAGTAATCCCCAAGCAGGAGAAACACAATAAATAGCACACTAGGACACCTGTAAGCAAATTTCTGAAAATCAGCTATAAAGAGAAAATCTTAGTCAGACAAAAAAGATCTATTACACACAGGGGTATAGAGACAAGAATGACTATAGACTTCTTGTCAGAAACACTAAAAGTCAGAAGGCAATGGTATGACATATTTAAAATGTTGAAAAAAAATTGTCAATCTGTAATTTAAATTATATATTCAGTGAAAATACCCTTCAAAAATGAAGAAAAAAATACATTTTCACCCAAATAAACACTGATCTATACCGCAAGAAAAGTCAAATGAATTTGTACAGGCCAAAGGAAAATGATATCAGATATCAGATGAAAACTCAGAGCTATGTGGAAAAAAAGAAGATTGATGGAGGTGGTAAATATTTAGGTAAACATAGCACTCGTGTTTTATCTAGTTTTATTTATTTAAAAGATAACTGATTGTTCACAGAATGAATAATTCCTTCTTGGGAAATAAAGAAAATAGGAAAGATTGCAAATACAAACAGTTTAATTATCTTTTATTCTTGTCACATTACCTTCTGCTTACCATAGTCTATCCACAATGGATGTGACCAACAGATTATTTTCCTGAAGCCCAGCCCTTAGCATGACACTCCAACCTCGAGCACTATTCAGTCTTTACTACCTCCCCATTAGAAATGTGACAAAGTTTATAATACTTAACCTAGCATTCAAAGCCTTCTGTAATCTGGACTAAAACTGCCCACCCTTGTCTACCGCCTCTGCCCCCCACAAATAATGTGAGTCTTCTCACCTCCCACTCACAAGATACCCCTCCCAGATTCTCATATTTAAGCCTCTACTGACTTTCTTTTGTCCCTAGCATGTTTCCTGCATGACCCTTCCCACACACACATAATTTTTTCTAACCTATCCCTCCTTTAAGACCAAGCTTAAGTCTGGCATCCCTTCCCACTTTGCCTCACCCTTAGAGTAGCCCTCTGGAAGTGACCTCTCTCTTTCCCAAGGTCATTATTGTCTACAGAAAGACCGTGTGCTTTGGAGTCAGATGAACATGAGTTCCAGTCCCAACTCCACCACTAAATGGGTGAGACACCTTGAGAACTGGCTTAACTTCAATTTCCCCATCTGTAAAATGAGTGGTAATTGTCTTATTGAGGTGTTGTCAGGATTAAAATGAAATGATGGGTGTTAAGTGCCAAACACTTGTAGTAAATATCTAATTATTAATTCATACCCCCACTTCTCTTTTAAAATATGGGATTCAGAAGTGAATATAGCATTCCAGGAATAGTCAGAATGGCACAGTAGATCAAATGACCCTTGCTTCCTTTATCCTAGATGTTATTTCTATCAGTGCAGGTTAAGATCCCAATGGCTTCATACTGAGCTGACAACCACCTTAATCTTTTTTTCATATTTGCTGCAGCTAAGTCACAGTTTTTCCAGTTCTGCTTGCTCAGTTGATTTTGTTGAAGCCAAGAACTAATTTGTGCCCAATTTCAAGTCATACATGGAATTCCCTCTTGCCTATCCTTTGTCTCTGAGCTCAGACAAGGGAGGCTACCTGCTGACTTGGGGGGGTTGTCTCCAGGTGGTAAAGGCACTGTCTTGTCTGGGTGTGATCAGCAGTCTTTGCCAAAGGTCTCTGCTATTCTTAAATGTCTCCCCTGCCCAAAGGACCACTATCTGCTTGGGGTTCTAACCACTGGAGGTTTGGGTGTTAGTTGAGACAGTAGGTCTTCAGTCTGCTTTTCAGATGTGGAGTTTCGAATTTAGAGATGGAAAGAGCCACAGAAGTAATCTAGCTTAATCTTCTCATTTTACACATAAGGAAACTGACACCAGTCATGTGCATGGTCCAAGCAGTAGGATACCTGATTCCAAGTGAGTGGTCTTCTCACTTGGTCAGGGATGACACAAAAGTTTATTCCAGGGCTTCCCTGGTGGCGCAGTGGCTGAGAGTCCGCCTGTCGATGCAGGGGACGCGGGTTCGTGCCCCGGCGGAGCGGCTGGGCCCATGAGCCATGGCCGCTGAGCCTGCGTGTCCGGAGCTTGCGCTCCACAATGGGAGAGGCCACAACAGTGAGAGGCCCGCGTACCACCAAAAAAAAAAAAAAAAAAAAAAAAAGTTTATTCCAGACCGCAGGACTGTCTGTGTTGTTCACCAAAATATAACCAGCACCTGGCACCAATCTTGGCCCTAACAGGCACTTAAACACTTACTGAATGGATAAATGAATATTGCCAACTCTGATCAGTCGGACTGCTAAATTCTGAGGCCACTCACAGGCTTAGCAGAAAAGTGTGTTGTGACCTCTTGGCGATGTCTGTCATCATGCAGAAGCGGGAAGGGGTGAAATCCTTACACCAGACTCTGCAGCTTCTCATATGTAGTGGGAGACTCAGGAAGCCACTGACACCCTAGTAAGAATTAGTTTACAAGCCATAAGGAGTTCATTTACAACCCAAGGCTCTGAGAGAAAAGCACACAAGCTAGGCACCCTGAAATTTTGGGTTCAGGTTTGGGAACCAGGTGTTCCAGCAGCCATGATGAGGGTTGTGCCAGGTAAGCTTGGACTAAGGTTACACTGAGCATCAGCTGCATTTGTGCTGTGTGACCCCAAGAAGTGCCACCTGTCCCCACTCCTTGCAATTATCTGCAAAGGAGAGATGGTGGCCTAAAGAACATTTTCTGCATTTTAACTGGGATCAAAACCTTAAGCTGAAGAAGCATCAGCCAACAAGTAAAAGGGATTCACATTCAGTCAAGCTTTTGCAAGTATATTAGTTTCCTAGAACTTCCATAACAAGCAACCACCCATGGACCAGCTCAAAACGTAACAAATTTATTCTCTCACAGTTCTACAGTCTAGAAGTCCAAAATCAAGGTGTCATCAGGGCCATGCTCCCTCTGACATTTCCAGGGGAGGCTCCTTCCTTGTCCCTTCCAGCTTCTTGTTGCCCCAGACATTCCTTGGCCTGTGGCAGCATCACTCCAGTTTCTGCCTCCTCCGCACATAGCCATCGTCTCTGTGTGTCTGTGTCTGTGACCCTTCTTCTCTTATCGTAAAGGCACCAGCCACATTGGATTAGGGCTCATCCTAATGCAGTATCATAAAGACACCAGCCACATTGGATTAGGGCTCATCCTAATGCAGTATGACCTCACCTTGATAACATCTGCAAAGACCTCATCTCCAAATGAAGTCTCATTTACAGGTTCTGGGGGTTTGGGACTTCAACATATCTTTCTTGGGGGGCACACTTCAATCCATAACACCAACCCTTCTTGGCCCCGGGACAACTTGGAAGACAGGGAGAAAAGTACTTGTCAGCTGAGGCGAAGCCCTGCACCTGCACCTGCCTCGACCCCCTTGCTAGTTCTCCAGATAAGGTCCTTTCCAACAGGGCCTGTGCCAGGATGTCACAGCTCCTCCCAAGACCTGAAGTCATCGTGATGAGACAGAAGCGGCCCCTGACCCCAGAGCTTTCACCCAGATCTGAGGCTCTCAAACTCTGAAACCTTGGACGAGTGACACAGCATCTCTGACTCAGCTTCCTCCACTGGAAAAGGGGACCTCGGCGTGTCGTGACGGAATTCAATGAAAAGCTGCATTTAAGCTGTTCAGCACAGAGCCTGGAACACAGTAGGTGTGTTTATTCTTTCTAATAGAGTCAGGTTAAGGCTGTGGGCCCAGCCGCCTGCTTCTTCAGCACCAAATAAAGAACCCAGAGATGGAAAAGACCTCTGAGGTGATGCACCCAATTTCATCCCCACAACTAGGGAAAAAAAAGGGAGATAAATAAAATGGCCGTGTGCTAACTTACATCCTCGGCATTAATTTTCACAGTTAACTGCTGAACTGACTAAATTCTTTTCTTTTCTTAAGGACTTTTATAAATTCAGACATTAATAAAATCATTAATAAAACCAGACATTCAATTAACAGGAAACTCCAACTGGTAACTGATCGTCTCCTCGATACCTTTCTCTCCCCTCCCACTTTGCAGACTCGCTGGCTCATCCCGGGCTTGGTCCTGCTGATGTGCCGTTTCCCGTTTTTCCCTCTTCTTCCCCCCATGCCTGTCAGTGGCCCCAACAAAAGGCAGAGAAGAACACGGGCTGATTCCATTAACCTCCGTCACTGCTTAAATCTCTCTCTTAATTAACATGAGTTAATATGATTAATCAAAATAATGAGACAAACCTATTAAATTAGGGGGGTTTAAATGACAGACTTGCAGGAGAAGTAAAAGCAAGAGGAGCCATCAGAAGGGCCGGCGGGGAGTGGGGAGCCCAGGGGTGAGGCGGGCAGCAAGCTGACTGTTGGCCCTGTCCAGCCCAGTCCAGCCTTGGGCTGCGGGGAGGGGAAGGTAGAGGACAGGGGCGGAGGCTTGGAGAAATTGCTTTGGGGGAACATGTTCAGTGTTTGCATCCATCTCAGTTAATTATAACCAGTGCCCACACTTTTCTGGGGCCTACCAGCTCCTTCTTAGCTTCCCCCAGCTTCTGAGTTCTTGGTTATCCCTTCTTGGTGTTAACTCTCCCTGAAATCTCTGTCCTCTCTCCCCTGAGGCCAGGCTCTTAGTCAGACTTTCCAAAACCCCGGCTCTGCCTCTCATAGGGTATGAGACTTGGGGAGAGTTATTTTACCTCTCTGAGGGCCAGTGAACCCAGCTACAAGGATAGGAATAATATTCCTGAGCTGGGATTACTGCCATAAGAATTCAGAGAGAGGCTATGTGACAATGTCCGGCGTGGTGCCAGGCCCACAGAAGACCCCCACCACCACCCCCCAGGGCAAGTTCTTTTCTTTCTTCTTCCCCTGTTTTAACTGTGAAAATACCTTGAGATTCTATAGTGCTTTTTTTTTTTTTTTTTTTTTTTGCGGTACGCGGGCCTCTCACTGTTGTGGCCGAGCCTGTTGCGGAGCACAGGCTCCAGACGCGCAGGCTCAGCGGCCATGGCTCACGGGTCCAGCCGCTCCGCGGCATGTGGGATCTTCCCGGACCGGGGCA
>NC_041224.1:156506789-156507964 GCF_002837175.3 Physeter macrocephalus
GACCGGGGCACGAACCCGTGTCCCCTGCATCGGCAGGCGGACTCTCAACCACTGCACCACCAGGGAAGCCCTATAGTGCTTTTAAATTCTAAACTTATTTCCGTATATAGCATTCTACCAAAAATCTAGGAGATGGAGCATTACAGGTGTGAGTGTACAGATCAGTGAGCTTGTGCCAGCATTACTGAGCGCCACTTGCGTGTCAGCCCCTGTGCAAGGTCACTCAGATCCAATAAGGGGAAAGGACTCACCTGGGACTTCTTCTAGAACCAGGGTCTCCTAACTCCCAGGCCAATGGGACTTCCAATGCCCCTAAGTGCAAGGGACCAGGGTACCCACAGTGCCCCCAGAGCTCCTTTATCTCCCGGCCATCCCCTTGCCCCAGGACAGTCTACCACAGGCCTGCGGCTCTGTGGCCTCCAGCTGGCTCTCCAACGTGGGACATCTGACATCTGACAGATGATTTGGGCTCATCAACAGAATTTCTTATTCCAGTGAAATTGAGCCCCTGGAACCTCTTCTGTGCTATCTTCAGTGGTCGATCTCATGATTCGAAGACAGAAAACTACACACAAGACCAGGAAGTTTTCCATGAAGAATCCAGACACCCCTAAAACCTTTAGCCCCACACACTGATGTGTTAGTAACCGCCCAGCTAAGTCCTTCAAAGGCAGAGGCTGTGTGTGTGTGTGTGTGTGTGTGTGTGTGTGTGTGTGTGTGTCCCCTTCCCTGGTCATCCCCTCCCCCAGAGCATCTACTCTATGTCCTGTACAAATGCTCCCAAAACACCAGTGACTGCAACTGTGAGTAGTTGCCTGGTACTAATTCCCAAGCTTGGGTCCCCGGGTGCTGCGTATTCCACAGACATACAAATAAAGGTCCTACAAATTTCACTGAGATTGTCTTCACTGGCATGCTAAAGTCATTCCCATACCTCCCCTATGATCCCCTTGCTGCCTTCCACTATAGAGTCTGGAAAGCCAGGCACTATATTTCCCAATTTCTCTGGTAGCTAGAGGTGGCCATGTGATCAAGTTTTGGCTGTTGAGATGGGTGAACTGCTAAAGGGATCTTAGAGAAACTAACTTTCTTCATCAGAGATAGATGGGTCTGGAGCTGCCTCTTCCTGCTTATCTTTTTTTTTTTTTTTTTTTTTTTTTGCGGTACGCGGGCCT
>NC_041224.1:156508122-156512237 GCF_002837175.3 Physeter macrocephalus
GGACCGGGGCACGAACCCGTGTCCCCTGCATCGGCAGGCGGACTCTCAACCACTGTGCCACCAGGGAAGCCCCTCTGCTTATCTTTGAAGTGAATGACCACACAAGGTGGTCATTTCATGACCTTGATGCAACACACATCAGGCTAAAAAGCCAACATTCTTGGATGGTAAAGGTAGAAGAACCTGGATGTTTGGTGTCATTTTGAGATTGCAGACCAATCTGAAGTCTGTCTACATTAGGACTTCTTAATAAGTAAGCAATAAATACCCAAGGTTTAAGCCACTTTTGGTTTTCGGTTACCTGCAGCTACAAGCACTCCTGCCAAACACAAATTCTTAAATTTGTGCTTTAACTTCCATGATTATCTAAAAATTAATGTAAGCATATCCTGGATCATCCAGAAGTCCACCTTATATGAGTAAATACTGTCGCGATAGTTTAGTACTCATGTTTATATTAATCAACAATTTTTTGGTGCCAAATGGTACAGGTATCCTTTGCTATCCAAATACTTGCCATGTGAACTCAGGAATTGAATAAAATCCAACATTTTAAGAATGGGGTTAATATCCTTTGCTCTCTGAACTCTTGGTATTTGTTATCCAAAACTCAGAAACCAAATAGCTTTGGATAATTCAGCATCACTTACTATATAAAATCTCACTATATGGATTTTGAAACCGAATAGATTTGGATTGTGAGGAATACTTGCATTTTGTCTTGGGTTGAAGAAAAAAGAATAATGACTAATTTAACATGTAAACGATACATTCATCTAAGTAAAGATCAACTTGTGTTACTTCACTGGGCCTGAACAAACATGGCGTTTGTAGGAATTAGAATAGGAAAGGAATGGAGCAACTGAGTTATTACAGCACAAAAAGAAAAATAGGCATGTGAGTTCAAAAGAACCTAGAGAGCAACCGTGTGCTGGAACCAGCCTGTTGTGGCTCACAAGAGCCAAATGTTAAATTTTCAGGTATTTTGCGAGCCAGTTGTTAAACACAATGATTATGATGGCAGCCAAGGTTAGAATATTTACACCATGGAAATCAGCAAACACCATGAAACAGGCTTTCTTTTCTTGTGGAAGCCAATTTATCGGCACGTCACTCTCAGTAACAGTCAATTTCATATTTGCCTGGTGAGCAGCAATTTAGTTTCAGCAAACATCATTATCTAGTCCACTAACTTAATGTGGAATTTTATTGGTTTTACGCCTTTTTGTAGTTAATTTGTAAATTGGGTTTACTTTCATGATTCATATAAAAGACGTACGCATAAGGAGAGTACACCTAGTTTTATGTCTGTATATATTTAGGTACTATTATATTAATAATAAGTTTTAAGTCAAAACTAGGTAGTAGCAAGAAGTTTTTTATTCACTCAAGTGTGAAAAACACTGATCAAAGCCCATTAAAGTTAATAATCCCAGCCTGGCACACACGGCCCTCTAGGATCTGATCCCAACCTGACTTTCTCCATCCTGATCTCCCTGCTGCAGCCAAACTGGTCTCTCCTTGTCCCTTCAGTACATTTCTCAGGGATGTGGCATTTAACTGAGATAATAGAAATGAAAAGTACAGCACCGACACTCTACCCCTCTGGCCTCTACGCCAACTCCATACGCACTGACTCAGAATCTTCCTCCCCTATGGAGATGCCTCTCTGATTACTCCAAGGGGAGGTGATTCCTCTCTTCTCTGCACATACCACCAGGTGTGCTTGATTTTATCAAATGATGCCACTCACCTCCTTGACTAGAGGGGAAGCAGTTGCAGACAGTAAAGTTCTCAGGGTCCTTATAGATCCTTCTGTCAACTCGCCTGCAACTCCAAATTTGCTCATACTCTCATACTTCTTTCCCTTCTGTAACAAGGCAGAAGTTTGCTTATTTCTTTCCAAGCCAGCTCTTCCACCAACAGTCCTGAGCACAGCCATTCCCACTTCTCCTGGGAATTTGACCCATCAATTCTCCTTTCTCTGTTTTGGGTCTTTAATTTCTTTCTTTTCTCTGCAATTTCTCCCTTTATGCTGAGTTTCTGCCAACCCTAAAACAAAATAAAATCCAGTGATATCCATCACTGATGCTTTCAGCATCATTATAGAAAACTCAACTACTTGAGACAATCATAAAATGCATTATCTCACATTAATGAGAAGTCTGCATGTAGGACAGTCTCCAGGTATCATTAAGATCAGAGTTCAGCTCTCTGTCCTCAGACTGGCTTCTCTCAAGGTGGTTATATGGTTGCTGGTAGCAGGCATGGCCATTCCTTAATCCGTCTGATTGGACCACAAAGTCAAGTGCCCATACCTGGACAATAAATAACAGTGGCCAAGGGAATGCCTTGCACTGATGGACTTAAGCTTATGTTCTTGAGCCTATCAATGGCAGAGAGGAATGAGATTACCGTGATTGGCTTAGATTAATCAGTATCCATCCCTGGGACTCTTCAGTCAAAAAGGTTGCATCGGGGTAGGATGGAAGCCTTAACAAAGTTGGGGTTCTCTCAGGAAGCAAAAAGTGGGGGAACAGAAGCTTGGAAGACAACCGACAGGTCCATTGTTCCATTTCTCTCACTCCCAGCTACTGCTTTCTCTCTCTTTTTTCTCAGCCCCCTAATCTCCTTTAAGAAGACATTACATTTGCTGTCTTCACTACTCAATGCACTGCAATTCAGTTTCCAATCCGGCCACTCTACTACAATCGCTCTTGTAAAAGTCACTGGTGTCCTAATTTGGCTGCTCTTTAGGCTTTGACACCTCCACCAACTCCCTTCTTTACCCTCTTTCACCCATGACCCGACTCATAACCTTCAGATGATCAATCCATCCTCTCCCACAACATGCTCCTCATCACTCAGCAATGGTTATTCCACAAACATTTTTTGAGCACCTACCCTATGCCAGTTCAGTATATCCAGCACATAACACTTTGCAAATTAGTCCTGAATGCATGGTTAAGTCTCCTCATTTTTCACCTCCACAACTGCGATAACTTCCCAACTGGTCCCTCCACCTCCCGTCTCTCCCCATCAGCAGTCTGTCCTTCTTGCTCACAAGTGTGATCTCACCAAACGCAAGGCTGATCATCATAGCCTCCTGCTTCCGGTTCTCCCGCAGGAGAAAGCCTCAAAAACCCAGAATGGCTTTCAAAGCTATGGTAATCGGTCCCACCAACCTCTCTTAGTCTGTAGCCCATCCGTTCCGCTCTTATACTTTAACCTCTAGGCAGAATGAACTACTCTTTTCCAAACACAATATGAGCTTTCTTAATTTGGAATTTTGCTCATATTCGTTTTTTAACCAAAATGTCCTCTTCTACTTTTTCTGCAAGGAAAAACCCTACTCATTTTTCAAGATCCAGGCTCCACATTACCTCCACAATGAAGTCTTCTCCAAGGCCAAGTCAAGCACATCCTTTGTGGTCCCAGAGCACTTTGTCTGTATCAATAATAAGCCATCCTCAGAGTGTACTACAGTTACGTTAATACTCTCGCCGGAAGGGTTGGGTCTAAATTATCATTCTGTACTAAGCACAAACACCTGGCAATACATGTGCAATATGTGTTTGAAGAATTAAACTGAACTAATTATTTCAACCTCTTTATTTTACAGATGGGGAAACTGAGGGGTAGAGAGGAAGTGACTTGCACTTGTCATTCTGTGTATATTTAATCACTGTCCTTTTGCTGCAAGTAGAAAAAAAAAAGGGAATTATTTTGGCTCACTGAAATGAAAACTCTCTCTTCAAGTTCAACTTCTGTCTAAAGATTCAAAAAGTATCATAAGACCCGTTTTTTTTTTTTAGCTCTGCTTCCCTCTCTGCTGCCTTCATTCTCTGGTTCTACATGAGAACAAAATGGCTGCCAACAGTTCCAGCCTGAACTGCTCCACACCCCACTTTATATCAGTAGAAGAACGAATGTCTTTTGATGGTCATTTAAGCAAAAGTCCCAACACTTGTTTTTTTATTTTATTTTATTTTATTTTTATTTTTATTTTTTTTTGCGGTACACGGGCCTCTCACTGTTGTGGCCTCTCCCGTTGCGGAGCACAGGCTCCGGACGCGCAGGCTCAGCGGCCATGGCTCACGGGCCCAGCCGCTCCG
>NC_041224.1:156512851-156630665 GCF_002837175.3 Physeter macrocephalus
GGCATGTGGGATCCTCCCGGACCGGGGCACGAACCCGCGTCCCCTGCATCGACAGGCGGACTCTCAACCACTGCGCCACCAGGGAAGCCCCCAACACTTGTTTTGATTATGACTTGAGTCACATGTAGTACCACGACTGGCGAGTTGTAGGTCACACGTTCATCCGTGGAGCTGTGGAAAGAACCAATTCCACCAAAGCGCGTGGACTGTGAATGAGAGAGGAGTAATTCCCTTTAGGACAACATTACCCAACAGAGTTTTCAGTGGTGATGAAAATATTCCTATCTGTGTTGTCCAGTGTGGCAGCCACTAACCACATGTGGTTATTGAGCATTTCTAATGTGGCTAGTGTAGATGAAAAACTGAATTTTTAACTTTAATTTTAATTAATTTAGATTTAAATTTAAATAGCAACATGTACCAAGTGGCTACTGTATTGTACAGCACAGCTGTAGGAGAGAGAAGGGCTGGAATTCCACACTGTCCTATATGGAAGTCTCTAGCCACATACAGTTATTAATTCACAAGGAATATGTACACCCTGGTTACTGTAAATTTGAAGTTCTCAAAAGCCGTTCAAGGATGGGCTGCTTAAGAATAGCCTAGGTGTTTGTTTGTTTGTTTTTAATCCAGATTTCCAAATTTACTCCAATCGAAGGTGTTCTGATTATCAGTAGACCAAAAGTAGGAGCTGGGAATTTTTTTCTTAAGTCTCCTTAAGTGATTGAGATGCACAGCCAAGTTTAAGACTCAAAGCTATTAAGGATGGGAGTTTATGGAGGGCAGTGGGTGGCATCTCTGTGGCCATATCATTATTTTCAGTCTCAGAGTTCCCAAAGCTACAGAGTACTGAACTCTTCCTTCCTTCCTTCCTTCCATCAGCCATACCTCGAACATCTCCCAGGTGTAATTTGCTATGCTAGATACCTTACATCTTTGTTTCATTCATTCATACATTCACGAAATATCTTCTATGTGCCAAGTGCTCAGCTCCAGAAATTTAAAAGTTGAACAAGAAAGACAGGGTCCCTTTCCCATCTGGAAAGTAAGACAACATTGATGAACTACTTACCCAAACTATGGGTGTTTGGAAAGGAAGAGTACAAAGCAGGGGTTCCAACACATCTAGAGGAAGCCTTGCTGACCTTAAGTTGACCCCAGAGGATGAGGTGTGACCTGCCCAGATCTGCATTTTCAGAAGATCCCTGTGGAAATTATGAACCAGGTGGCCCAGCTTCCTCTCACAAGTGGTCATCCATTGCTCCCAAACCCCAGCTCTGTCTACATTTCATATCCGTACTCCCCAAAAGATATTATGATTGGGTCAGTTTATCACAATCCAACACAGAGCTTCCAGGGGCAGTCATATGTCAGGCGACTCATGGCCTCCCTTGTGATTGCTGTACCCCAAGGACCATCTTTTCCTTGGGCACTGGTTCCTGCTCTCAAGGAGCAGGACAAGACATGGCCACTTGATTCAGACTGATTGGAAGCTAGGGTTTCAGGTGTCTCCAGGACAGCCACTGGAACTAAGCAGAGATGGCCGAGGATGGAGGACAGTTGCTTTTAGAGATTCTCTCAAGTCCCTGACCAGGCAAAGAACAAGAACCAGAACTCTCCACACCCACTCTAGCTTTGTTTTCTGATGAGAGGGAAGGAAAGTCTTTCAGAAGAACAAAGTTAGAGGACTAACACCATCTGATTTCGAGACTCATCAAAAGCTACAGTAGGGCTTCCCTGGTGGTGCAGTGGTTGAGAGTCCTCCTGCCGATGCAGGGGACACGGGTTCGAGCCCTGGTCCGGGAAGATCCCACATGCCGCGGAGCGGCTGGGCCCGTGAGCCATGGCCGCTGAGCCTGCGCGTCCGGAGCCTGTGCTCCGCAACGGGAGAGGCCACAGCAGTGAGAGGCCCGCATACTGCAAAAAAAAAAAAAAAAAAAAAAAAGCTACAGTAACCAGGACAGTGTGATATTGGCATCAATATACAAAAATAGATCAATGAAACATAAGAGAGAATCCATAAATAGATCCACATACAAGAACAACTGATTTTTGAAAAGGGTATAAATGTAATTTGGTGAAGAGAATATGGTCTTTTCAACAAACGATGCTGGAACAATTGAATATTCACATGGAAAAAAACTGAACTTCAGTCCATACCTCACATCATATCCAAAAATTAACTCAAAATAGATCATAGACCTAAATGTAAAACCTAAATCTATAAAACTTCTAAAAGAAAAAATATGAGAAAAACCTTTGCAATCTTGAGTTGGCAAAGGTATTTTTTAGATAAGATACTACCGAAAAACAAAAGCTACGTTAAACTTTGTCAGAATAAAAGACTTCTGGTCTTTGAAAGACACTGTTAAGAGAAAGAAAAGGCAAGCCACAAACTAGGAGAAAATATTTGTATTCATATGTCTAATAAAGGAAATGTGTCCAGAATAAAGACCTTTCAAAACGCAATAATAGGAAAACAAAGAACACAATAAAAAAATTAGCAAAAGATTTGAACAGACACTTTGGCAAAGAAGATATACAGATGGCAAATAAGCACATGAAAAGATTTTCAACTATCTTTAGTTGAAAACTAAACTATCATTAGTCACTAAGGATAATGAATGAAGTCTAAACCATCATTAGTCATTAGGAAAATGCAAGTTAAAACCACACACCTATTAGAATATCTACATTTAAACTGAAAGGAACGACCATATCAAATGTTGGCAAGAATGTGTAGCAAATGGAACTCTCAACCAGTTTGGAAAACAGCTTGGCAGTTTCTAAAACAAAAAACCAACCAAACAATAACATGAGAAATGAAAACATACGTTTACACAAAGATTCGTACATGAAGGTTCATAGAATCTTTATTTATGAAACGACCCAATGTCATCAACATGTGAACGGATAAACAAATTCTGGTATATCCATTACTCCCCAGCAGGAAAAGAAATGGACTTTTCATGCGTATTTCAATGAGTCACAAAATAATTATGCTGAGTGAAAGAGTACAAAAAAGAATATGTATTGTATGTTTCCGTTTACGTAGAATTCTGGAAAATGCAAACTAAACTGTAGTAACAAAAAGCAGATCTGTGGTTGCCTGGAGATGGAGTGAGGAGGAGAGGGCCAGGAGCGGGTGATTACAAAAGGGCATAAGGAAAGTTTGGTAGAGTGTACAGTGGATACGCTCATTATCTTGTTTGTGGTGATGGAGTCATGTTGAAACATCAAATTGCACACTTTAAGCATGTGTATTTTTTTATACCTCAATAAAATTATTTTTATTTGTCTTTGTCTGACTTGCATGCGGAATCTAAAAATTACAACAAATGAATGACTGCAACGAAACAGAAACAGACTCACAGATATAGAGGACAGACTACTGGTTACCAGTGGGAAGACGGAAGTGGGGAGGGACAAGGTAGGGGTAGGAGATTAAGAGGTACAAACTGCTATGTATAAAGTAAATAAGCTACAAGGATGTATTGTACAGCACAGGCAATATAGCCAATATTTTATAGTGACTTTTAATAGGGTATAATCTATAAAAATATTGAATCACTATGTTGTACACCTGACGCTAATATTGTAAATCAACTAAACTTCAATTTGAAAAAAGTAAAATAAAGTAACATAAAATTAATTTTAAAAAGAAGAATCCAGGAAAAAACAAAACCAAACAGGGCCTCTCTCCCCTGTGTGCTGTGTCACTCTCCCCATCCATCACAGAATTTACTTGTGACTGAAAAGTGGGAGCCATGTTTTCTGCCCCCACTGCCAATCACTTATAATTAATTATAATTAAAGAGCAGTCATGGGCTTCCCTGGTGGCACAGTGGTTGAGAGTCCGCCTGCCGGTGCAGGGGACACGGGTTCGTGCCCCGGTCCGGGAAGATCCCACATGCCGCGGAGCGGCTGGGCCCGTGAGCCATGGCCGCTGAGCCTGCGCGTCCGGAGCCTGTGCTCCGCAGCGGGAAAGGCCGCAACAGTGAGAGGCCCGTGTACCGCAAAAAAAAAAAAAAAAAAAAGCAGTCTTGTGCGGGATAAGCCTGAGTGGGGAGAGAAAGAAGACGGGCAAAGGTTTCTTCATCAAAGTCAAGCCAATTCCTTAGCAAAGCCTCTGGAATCCAACGGACCTGGGTGTAAATTCTGGCTCCGTGACTTAGCAGTTTTTTAATCCCTCACCTCTCCAAACCTCTGCTTCTTTACCTGCAAAACGGAATCATAATACCATACAAAGAACGCAGGGAAGATTGAGAGTCTCTTTATAAAGAGACATACATCAGGCCTGGTACGGAGTAAATGATTTCTCCACCCAGGGAGACAGCATCTAGAAAGGAGAAGGGCCCAGAATTCGAAACCGAAAAATGTGGGCTCTAGTCCTAACAGCCGCCAACCCCTTCCAAGACCTTGCTGCCGGTCTGTGAAACCCTTCCGCACCGGCTGGAGAGGGAAGAACAATGGACAGGTCCTATCAGTTCATTCCACCAAGTTCTCCAAGCCCTGGTGGAGGATTCAGTTAGATCAGGAGTCAGCAAACGACAGCCCATGGGCCAAATCCAGCCCACTACCTCTTTCTGTACAGCCCACGAGCTAAAAATGGTGTTTACATTTTAAATGATTGAAAAAGTGTAAAAAAAGAATAATATTGTGTAATATGTGAAAATGATATGAAATTCAAATTTCATTGTGCAGTAATTAAGCTTGGCTGCTTCAAGAAACAAAGTCGGAGTAGAGTAATTGCAATTCTGAGCACACGGCCAGCAAAACCTCTTTACTACCTGTCCTTTTCACAGAAAAAGTTTGCAGACTCCCGAGTTACATCTTTAGAAACAACCTGCTTGTCTTGCTACTTGCTCAGCTCCCCACAGAAAAGTGTTCAGTGTGTTGAGATTTAATGTTATACCCTGAGCTTTTGTAGGGTTCATAAGAAACATCCATTTGAACGGAATTTCTGTGTCTTTTGCAATAAATATTTTCTTGAATTTTATGCCAGGGAAGAAGTCTGTCTTCAATTGGCCTGAAATACGTCATTATATTACCCCAGTGTAGCTGGCATATTAAGTGGTAGACAGAAAAATTGTAGATCATTTTAAATGATATTCCCAGACAATTCTTTATTTTAATGATTATGCATTTCTGTATGTGTTTACCCTCTTTGTGGTCAGTGACGGAGGTTTTCCGTTTATGAAAATATCAAATTTTCTTTTTAATTTAAATAAAACAACTGTATTGATTTTTTTAAATGTCAAGTAAGTAACAATTTGGGTAGATCTACAAGAAAATAGTGATGGCAGTTCAAGAATGAAAGAAGTTTGGGAGATACCATATTGGACAATAGGAACAACATGTTTTCCTTTCTACCATGGTGGCCAGGAAGGTCAGGATTAAAGGTAGTACCCATTTGCAGTAATATCCAGGGTTCTGTAATCTATCTCATCTTACTCTTTTGCATCTACCTTTATTAGAGCATTGACCACACCATATAGTTTCTGTTAGCTCAATATGTCTGTCTTCCAAGAGAAATGGGAACTTTGTATCTCATCCTGTCTGTATACTCAATTCTTTAATAGCTCTTGTCAGACACACAGAAAGGGGTGTGAAATAAACAAAGGAATGAAGGGATGAAAGGATGCAGGAACCGTAGTATTTATTTCCCTGTTCTTTTTAACAATTAACTGAGAGGGATTCTAGACAGGAAGTGGGAAAGAGAGTGAGGGATTCAGCCCACCCTGGGGAGAGGATGTTTGTGAAATTCTGGCTGCCTGTCCCCTCTGAGCTCTCAAGAGCAGGTTCACCAACTGACTGAGGCAAGTGGGGCAGTGGGGGTCGGGGGTGGAGCTAGTGTCTAATAAGAGTGATTAGTATATCCCAGACTTAGTGCCTGCCTGCAGTATCTCAATTAATCTATGTAACAATTCTGTCCAAGTACATATTGTTATTATCCCCGTTTGGTGATGAAACTCAGGCTTAGAGACTTTGGGATTTCATGGATCAATAAGATATCCCCCAAATCAGGGAGGGCACCCATACAGGTGTTGCAAACATCTCTTTTCCTCGGTAAGGTCAGTAGGCAAAACTACCATCTACCGTCACCCTTATTTCATAAAAGAATGGACATGTTAACAATTAAAAGAAGGTTGAGAGGAAAGAGCCTCTGAATAAAGAACAACTTTTTTTAAGAACACTTCTTTATGTTAAAAAAAAGTTAGCTTTAAAAGAAACCCTCACGTTGTCCTTAATTTCCTCATTTCCCCAGCAATCAAAGAAAAATTTAACATGAAATGGGGTAGGATGGGTTTAGGGAGCCCCTATGGTAGACTACAGGGAAAGGAACTCAGGAGTACTGAGCAAAGCTTCGGTGGGGGGCAGAGGTGGGTGTGCCTGCCATGGAGAGCCCCAAACCCCCGCCCCCAGTACACACCTGGGCCAGCACTCAGGACAGAACCTGGGGAGGCCTCCAAACAAGATACTGGAGATGTCAGGTGCTTGTATCCACACAAGGCATCTACCCAGGCATCCTAGAGAAATAGGATTTCAAACCTAGAATGTACCTGTGAGATCATGTTGCCCAACCCCTGAGATTGCTGAGAAAGAAATTCCGTCTCAGAGAGATTAAACAGTTTCACAGAACCATGAGGCTGCCAGTCGCAAAGCCAGAATTCTAACTCGGGTCTCCATCCTCCCAACCAGTACATTTTCCACCACATCACTGCTACCTGCCAGAGGACAAAACTCTGCAGAAAGGAAGCTATACTCTATCTACGAGGGCATCTACCTGTAAAGGTGGGGTATGGTGGTTTACCTCCTCCAAGGTCCTGGAAGGACACACTTTCTGGGAAAGGAGACCCCCCCCCTCCACTTCCACAAACATGCATGAACAATCACCAGATCTTGAAGGTGCTGAGGACCTACATGGTGAGAAGAACAAATGCCCCACCCAGGAGCCCCAGGAGTTGTCCCAGCACGGGCCAGTAGCCCATGGAGTTGGGACTCTGGGTTGAGGAGAGACTGCATGTTCCCCGAGCTCTGCCCCTGAGACCAGCACTCACTGGACATGCCGGTCAGAACTCAGGGGACACAGTGGGTTGACCTGTTCCATTTCCTGTCTTCCTAGTCCCCTTGAACCCAATGACATGTGACTCCCACTACTTTCCTAAAACTAGTGCCACAGAGGTCATCAATTACCTTCAAATGGCCAAAGGCAAAGACCCCCTTTCAGTCCTCAATCGTCAGGACCTCTGCTCAGCACCCGAACACCTTGACATATGTGATTACATATTGTAAGCTGATGGCATCCCATCCACCCAAGAGCACGAGCCAAACAGTTCCGTTACCCTCGACTCCCTGCTCTGCCCTACCCTTCCTGGCCAGTCCCATCCTTTCTTCCACTGAAGCACCTCCGAACATTGCCGGCCCCTCTGGGAGCCCCACGGCCCTCACCCAGACCTTCTCATCGCTCTCCTGGACTTGGCCTCAGCTTCACTCTCTCCGCTTTTACCCTTCCTGGTCCTGCTCCCCAGGGCTGCTGGTCACTCTCTAAAACAGGAGCCGGCAGACTGCAGTCAGACCAAGGTGGGCCAGGCCCACCCATCACCTGCTCTTATATTTTTTAATGGTTATACCACGGTTATGCAGATTTCTGGACCCCACTAGCTAAACATTCTGGTTCAGTGGATCTGGGATAGAGCCTGGAATCTGTATTCTAACAAACATCCACTGCACACAGCCCAGGGGTTCTCATGTAGGTTCTAATTGTAGGTCAAGGTCCACGCCTTATGAAATTCTGCTCTAATAACTATGGGGCGAACCTGAAGTTTCTGAGACACTCCAGACATCGCCGTGCCTCTGCTCTCACACATTACCGTCTGCCTGGGGAGCCTTGACAAAAGCTTTCTCTCTCAAGGCTCTGCATGAAGGCCACATCTTCCAGACCCCCGACCCCTACACCAGACAAGAAGAGTCACCCCCTTCTCTGTCCTGCTCCGTGAAGCACCTGTCCCTCTACCACACATGATGTGCACGCGTGTCCGTCTCAGTAGCCGCACGGGAGCTCTTCATGGAAGGCACTACTTCACTGTGCCCCCAGCCGCGGCAGAGAAGTCACTTGATCAGTATTCGATGAGTCAATGAATGAACAGATGGCCTGGCTCCAAATTGCCACATGACACAGTGCAAAGTCAGGACTGGAGTCCCAACCCCAGACACCCGGCCGGTGACCTTCTTGCCCATCCATCAGCTTCGAGAACAGCGTGGTTCAGAGCAAGGGCTGGCCTGGGTAAGAATCCAGCTCTGTAACTTGCTAGCTCTGCGACCTTGGGCAACTTGTGCAAGCTCTCCGAGCTTCGTTACATCATCTCTAAAATGAGAAAGATGACACTAATAACACTTACCTCATAGAGTTGCTCTGAGGCTTAAATGAAATAATCCACAGAAAGCTCTTCAGCACATCGGAAGCATTCAATACCTGTTAATTATGGTTGTTATTCCATCATCTTCCTTTGTCCACAACAGGCAAGTGCCCAAGGGGACAGGAAGCCTCGGCCTTCGACTAGGGAGGGAACAGCGGAGACTGTTCGGACTTGACTATCAGGGTTGTCCCTGGAATCCCACAGGAAATCACCAACCAACGAAGCCCTGTCAAGTGACCCAGTACCCTAGGAAGAGGCAGACCCTGGAACTCCTAAAGTTCAGGGCCCCAGCTCCCAGGCCAACTCAAGAAATCCATCCCAAAGGAGGCAACTAGAGATTATCATACTAAGTGAAGTAAGTCAGAAAGAGAAAGACAAATACCATATTATATCACTTAAATGTGGAATCTAAACTATGCCACAAATGAACCTATCTATGAAACAGAAATAGACTCACAGACATAGAGAACAGACTTGTGGTTGCCAAAGGGGAGTGGGGAGGGCTGGACTGGGAGTTTGGGGTTAGTAGATGCAAACTATTATATATAGAATGGATAAACAACAAGGTCCTACTGTATAGCACAGGGAACTGTAGTCAATCTCCTGGGATAAACCATAATGAAAAAGAATATAAAAAAGAATGTATACATGTGTATAACTAAATCACTTTGCTGTACAGCAGAAATTAATACAACATCGTCAATCAACTCGACTTCAATTAAAAAGAAAAAAAAATCCATCCCGCAACCATCCCATTCCTTGGAAGGTTACGGCAGTTGTTTCCGGAGACAGAGGACACAGTGGGTGGAGAAAGTGGCAAGGGCTGGGACACACAGAGGATGCTGGCAGCAGGCATCCAGGGCAGCAATGGACAGCACTGCACTTTTGTTGAGCCCTCGTCCATGAGCAGACACCGGGCAGATGCCAGCAGACCCAGGGAGAGGGTTTGATGGAGATGCCGCAGGTGCCCACAGCGTGGACCTGCCAGGCACAGAGAGCAACGTGGCACATCCTTATGTGGCAAATCCAGGATGACCTCTGGGGATGCAGAGACCAGATTACAGGTGACAGGGACCCCGTCTTAGAGCCCACAGGGCTACAGAATCAGAAAGACTTGAGTAGTGTTTGGCCTAAACACTCTTTTTAAACCATTCCTCAGTTGCATGAACCAGAAACCTAGGAGTTGACCTTGACAGCTCTCTCTCCCTTAGTCCCCCCATCCTGACCCTCCGTCATAGAACGCCACCTTTTATTTTTTCCTTCTGCTGCATTGAGTCTTCGTTGCTGTGCGCGGGCTTCCTCTAGTTGCGGAGAGTGGGGGCTACTCTTTGTTGTGGTGCGCGGGCTTCTCATTGCGGTGGCTTCTCTTGTTGCGGAGCACGGGCTCTAGAGCACAGGCTCAGTAGTTGTGGCACACGGGCTCAGTAGTTGTGGCTCACGGGCTCTGGAGTGCAGGCTCAGTAGTTGTGGCTCACGGGCTTAGTTGCTCTGCGGCATGTGGTATCTTCCCGGACCAGGGCTCGAACCCGTGTCCCCTGCACTGGCAGGTGGATTCTTAAGCACTGCGCCACCAGGGAAGCACAACGCCACCATTTTTATCTCCCAAGAATCTCTGCTGTCAACTACCCCCAGCCCCAATCTGCTCTGTAACTTGCTAGCTCTGCGACCTTGGGCAACTTGTGCAAGCTCTCCGAGCTTCGTTACATCATCTCTAAAATGAGAAAGATGACACTAATAACACTTACCTCATAGAGTTGCTCTGAGGCTTAAATGAAATAATCCACAGAAAGCTCTTCAGCACATCGGAAGCATTCAATACCTGTTAATTATGGTTGTTATTCCATCATCTTCCTTTGTCCACAACAGGCAAGTGCCCAAGGGGACAGGAAGCCTCGGCCTTCGACTAGGGAGGGAACAGCGGAGACTGTTCGGACTTGACTATCAGGGTTGTCCCTGGAATCCCACAGGAAATCACCAACCAACGAAGCCCTGTCAAGTGACCCAGTACCCTAGGAAGAGGCAGACCCTGGAACTCCTAAAGTTCAGGGCCCCAGCTCCCAGGCCAACTCAAGAAATCCATCCCAAAGGAGGCAACTAGAGATTATCATACTAAGTGAAGTAAGTCAGAAAGAGAAAGACAAATACCATATTATATCACTTAAATGTGGAATCTAAACTATGCCACAAATGAACCTATCTATGAAACAGAAATAGACTCACAGACATAGAGAACAGACTTGTGGTTGCCAAAGGGGAGTGGGGAGGGCTGGACTGGGAGTTTGGGGTTAGTAGATGCAAACTATTATATATAGAATGGATAAACAACAAGGTCCTACTGTATAGCACAGGGAACTGTAGTCAATCTCCTGGGATAAACCATAATGAAAAAGAATATAAAAAAGAATGTATACATGTGTATAACTAAATCACTTTGCTGTACAGCAGAAATTAATACAACATCGTCAATCAACTCGACTTCAATTAAAAAGAAAAAAAAATCCATCCCGCAACCATCCCATTCCTTGGAAGGTTACGGCAGTTGTTTCCGGAGACAGAGGACACAGTGGGTGGAGAAAGTGGCAAGGGCTGGGACACACAGAGGATGCTGGCAGCAGGCATCCAGGGCAGCAATGGACAGCACTGCACTTTTGTTGAGCCCTCGTCCATGAGCAGACACCGGGCAGATGCCAGCAGACCCAGGGAGAGGGTTTGATGGAGATGCCGCAGGTGCCCACAGCGTGGACCTGCCAGGCACAGAGAGCAACGTGGCACATCCTTATGTGGCAAATCCAGGATGACCTCTGGGGATGCAGAGACCAGATTACAGGTGACAGGGACCCCGTCTTAGAGCCCACAGGGCTACAGAATCAGAAAGACTTGAGTAGTGTTTGGCCTAAACACTCTTTTTAAACCATTCCTCAGTTGCATGAACCAGAAACCTAGGAGTTGACCTTGACAGCTCTCTCTCCCTTAGTCCCCCCATCCTGACCCTCCGTCATAGAACGCCACCTTTTATTTTTTCCTTCTGCTGCATTGAGTCTTCGTTGCTGTGCGCGGGCTTCCTCTAGTTGCGGAGAGTGGGGGCTACTCTTTGTTGTGGTGCGCGGGCTTCTCATTGCGGTGGCTTCTCTTGTTGCGGAGCACGGGCTCTAGAGCACAGGCTCAGTAGTTGTGGCACACGGGCTCAGTAGTTGTGGCTCACGGGCTCTGGAGTGCAGGCTCAGTAGTTGTGGCTCACGGGCTTAGTTGCTCTGCGGCATGTGGTATCTTCCCGGACCAGGGCTCGAACCCGTGTCCCCTGCACTGGCAGGTGGATTCTTAAGCACTGCGCCACCAGGGAAGCTCAACGCCACCATTTTTATCTCCCAAGAATCTCTGCTGTCAACTACCCCCAGCCCCAATCTCACCTACTCTGTTCAATTTGTTTCTGTTTCCCCATCGCACATAATGCTCCCCAGCATACTAGCTTACGTGTTATTATGTTTACTGTCTGTCTCTCCCTCACTAAAATGTCAGCTCTATGAGGATAGGGATCTTTGCCTGTTTTGTTCACTGAAAAGTACCTGGCACAGAGTAGGTGCTCAGAAAATATTCATGGACTGCTTCTCCAGGACCACCATCTCCCGTCTGAACAACTACACTAGGCTCCCGTTGCGCCCACCACTGCCCTCTCCGGTCCATTTCCAGGCATCTCCCAGAGTGGCGTCTTCTCAAAATGCAAAGCTGATCACGTGCCTGCTCTGTGCTGTTGCCACTTGCATGCACAGGCTTCAGACACATCAACGGCTTCCCACAGTTCTTGGGTTGAAGTCCAATCCCCCCGACACGGTGCCCCCTGCGTGGCCTGCTCCTGGCCTCTTTGCTCCCCTCCCTCCTCCCTCTCCCTGCTCCAGCCCCGCTGGCCTCCCTTCAGCTCCACCCATTTAGCCCCAGTGGCTCCCAGCACAGGGCCTGAGCCCAAGAAGATTCCCGTGCTCAGAGCCCTCCTCACTCAGCCCTCAGCCCTGGACAGTCTCCTCTGTCACGGCTCTCCGCCCTTCACGGGGTGAGGATCCCCTCAGCGTAGGGCCATCAAGCCGTCCCCTCCATGGCGCCTGTCACAGTTGCATTTTTATACCGGTCCATGGGTTCCGGTAGCATCTTTCTTCTTTGACTATAGTGTCGGCTTCAGGAGGGCAGGACATCTTGAGTGCTTACTATTTTATCCCCAGTGCCGAGCGGTGTGCAAGCACCTAACAGGCTCTCAATAAACGTTTGTTGAATGAATAAATGACGTGAGGAAACCAAGGCCCAAAGAACAGAAGTGACTTCCTCACAGTGAGACAGCCTGGAGACGACCGCACTGAGCTAGGAACACAGACCTCGAGATTCTGCCCAGATTTCATTCCCCTTCTCTTCGGCAGAGGAGTGACAACGGCACCCCAGCAAGCAGACCGTGGCCACCCAGCACAACCAGACAGGGGGATGGTACCCGGGCCTGCCTGAGGCCCTTTCCGGAAAAATAGGTCCAGGCAGTCAAGACAGAAGGTCAGTATTTTGGAGAATATTTCACACTAAATTCCCTTCTTGGAGATTACAATTCACATCTGCACACCGAAGGCTGTGAAAATTCCCCAGGTCGCAAAGAAATGGTTAACAACAAGCAGAGAGAAATATTTCTGCATGTGACCAGTCCACAGGTCCTGAAAGCATGTCCCCTTGAAGGTCAGCTCCAGGCACAAATCAAGTGGACATTCATTCTTCCAAAAAACATTTACCAAAGACTCAGTGCCTGGTATGTGCCAGGCTCCAAGGCAACCACAGAGGGAGAGACAAGCAAGGCCCCTGCCTTCAGGGAGCTTACCTTACGTCCTAAGGTGGAAGATGCCAAGTACAAAACCAATTAAACAATAAAATCATCCTTGACCACAGATTGAAATCACAGTAAGTGCCATAAAACAGGCCACATTGGGCTTCCCTGGTGGCGCAGTGGTTGAGAGTCCGCCTGCCGATGCAGGGGACACGGGTTCGTGCCCCGGTCCGGGAAGATCCCACATGCCGTGGAGCGGCTGGGCCCGTGAGCCATGGCCGCTGAGCCTGTGCGTCCGGAGCCTGCGCTCCGCAACGGGAGAGGCCACAACAGTGAGAGGCCCGCGTACCGCAAAAAAAAAAGGGCCACACGCTGAAAGGAATGTGCCCCTTCCCAGGCATGATCTCGAAAACCCAGCAAGATGAATGTCTATCACCTCCCTGAATGTGCTGGAATGCTTCTGGAGAGCAAAAGAATTTCTTAAATAGAAAATAATTGTTGAGGGGCCATTATTACTAATTCAAGATGTGCCAAATGACATTGAGGTGTTCCAGTTAATGTTCTGTCATTACTCTCATCTTTTAGAGAGTATAAAAATGAGCGTTCATCTGATGACCTGGAGGCCCACACCTATTCCCCTCATAATCTCTCACGACCATCCTCCCGGAATTCTCCAACCTTGAGTTTTTCAAGAGCATAGCCCTCAGGCTGAGGAGTCAACATCCAGGGCCTGGAATGGTCCGAGGCTACTGAAACGTTAGGTGACCTTCTCCAGGGGGTTGGCAGAGAGGGAGCTGTGCCACCCGAGAGCTGCCCATCACAGGTACTCATTGCGTGCAAGCCCTCTGTCTTGCACGGGACAACGAGGGGAGAACTGGCTGCGGCGCCCAGGACCCCAGCCCGGAAGCTTGCCCTGGTTGACCCTCACAGTGGAGTGCGAAATGCTTCCCAAAATTTAGAGGAAACACCAGGTGCTGCAGGAAACAGCAGCGGGAAAATAAGGTTTGCCTGACCCCTTGTGGTGTGTGGCTCTCAAAGCCACAAGAGGACGGGCCGAAGACTGGGTTCGGTGTGAACGTGGGCCTGCAGTGGGTTGAAGAGAGGACCCCCCCAAAGATACGTTCTCCCAGTGTGACCGTATTTGGAAAAAGGGTCTTTTCAGATGGATTAGAGATTTTAAGATGAGAGCATCTTGGATGACCTGGGCTGTGCCCTAAATCCAATGACAAGTGTCCTTATAACAGACAGGAGAAGACACAGACACACAGAGGAGATGGCCGTGTGAAGATGGAGCCAGAGATTGGGTTACACGGCTATGAGCCAAGGAACACCAAGCATGGCCAGCAGCCACCAGAAGCTGGGAGAGAGGCAGGAAGCAGAGTCTCACTCAGAGCCTCCAGAAAGAACCAAACTTAATTTCAGACTTCTGACTTCCAGAACTGCGAGAGAGAATAAATTTCTGTTGTTTGAAGCCACCAAGTGTGGAGTAATTTGTTATAGCAGTCCTGGGACATGAATACAGTGCCTTTTATATTCAAGATGGGGTTGAGGGTTAGGAGGGCTCAAAGTCGGTGGTTTCCAAATGCTGGGTTTTGGAGAGAGTGCATCAGAACCACCCAGGGCTCTTGTTAAAACAGATTCCTGGTTCCGGTTAGATCCCTGTGGTGGAGGCTCTGGAATCTGTACACTTAACAAGCAGTCCCCAGTCAATCCTCCTGCACAACCTGTTCTGGGAGCTGCTGCTCTGAACAACTCAGGGATAACCTTTGTGGTTGTTATTAGTGCTGTTCACTGAATATTTCTAGCTCTTTACCTTCCAAACACAGGACAGGATTGCACTTCCTGCCCCCCACCCCACCCCCATGAGTCACGTCCAGGCTGAACATTTCACTGCCAGTGCCAGACCCTGTGGAGCTCTTTTCCTGCAGTGTTTGGAATGGGGGCAGCTCCATCAGCTGGACCCCTGCGTGGCTGAGCAGAGTCCCCTGCCTACGTGTAACGCCAATGTACCTCTCGGGTTTTAAAGGCACTGAAACGTCAGGTTGTTTGTCACTGCAGCATAGCCTGGCCTGCCCTAACTGATCTCAACACGGGAATGTTTAATTTCAACTTCAAGTCACTCACCCTGAGGCATAACTTGGATACAAGATACATTTTTTGAGCTTTGGGAACAATTTGCTTAACATGCCTCAGGCTCATCATAGAGAACACTCCTCTATTCTGGGGGACACTGAACTGAACTAACTCAGTATTAACTCCTGAACAAGCTCCAGAGCTTGTTTTTCTTGCTATTTTCTTAATTCTCTAAAACTAGGAAATTTTCTAGCCAGTATCAAACTTTACTGTGTATGTGAGTCACCTCAGGATCTTGTTAAAATGCAGTATTAAAATTCAGTTGTCCAGGATGAGTTACAGAGTTCTAACCAACTCTCAGGTGATGCCAGTTCTGCTGGTCTATGGAGTAGCAAGATTTTAGGTAAGATGTTTCTACAAAATTAACTACTGAACTAACAGTTAAATTAATTTCATGACATCCATAATTAGAATAGCCTATATCCGTAAAGCCATCCATAGTTTCACACGTGTCCAATTTCAGCCTTGTGATAGCACTGTCTGTAAGGGAGACCAAGTAGATATTCTTACACCCATTTTGCAGACGAGAAAAATAAAAGCTAAGAGACATTAAGAGACTTCCTTGGGGTCATATAGCTAGGGAGCGCCAAAAGTCAGACTAGAGTACAAATCATGTTTATGCTCTACCACTGCCTATTAATAGTCCTCAAGATTTCATCAGCATCTGAATGCTCAGCAAGATTATTAACATTGTGTGTGTATGTGTGTGTGTGTGTGTGTGTGTGTGTGTATGTGTGTGTGTGTGTGTGTGTGTGATTGGAAATCACTTCAAATTCAAATTCTTTGGCCACTTCAACCTAACCCCTGAGTTAACACACCACTTTGGCTTTGGGATGTCCCCTTTCACGGGGAAAACACTGCCATCTGGTGGAATTTTAGAGCATTAATTTTTAGGACACTAAGTCTGGGTTACATGCTTGCAATTTGGACTTCATAGCTCCAGTTCTTTGAGTCAACACGAACGCTAGACTCTATGTAAGAGATCCAGACATGGCTTAAGCTGTGGTCCTTACCTTCTAGCAGCTCTTGAGGCAGATTCAGAGACATAACTTTCTACCTGAAACAATTTGTTCATAGTGCAAAGTCTGTGATCAGAAGATAAGGCTAAGTTTTAACCTCTGTTATCTGTGTGGCCTTGAGCACGGCACTTGACCTCCTGGATCCTTAGTGTCCTTATCTATAAAAAGAGGATAAAAACGGGCTTGCCTTTCTGGATCACTGGGATGAAGATGCGAGATTTGTCTGAAAAGCCAACAGGACTTGAGAATGGAGATGTTACAGAAATGGAGAAGGTCACGATTCCATGATGGAGCCATGATGCTGAGCTTGGTGCAGAGGGATAATGGCAATGCCACCGGGAGAGATAAAAGCTGACAGCTGATTTAAGGGAGAAGATGACAACTTTAGATTTACTTATGAGTCTGAAAAGACACCAGGACGCTATGTGGCAATACCCAAAGCAGTTGGAAAGAGATGCAAAATGAAGATACAGATTTGGAAAGGCAGGAGAATGCAGGGGTCAGGTGCACAGGTCTGGAGCCAACATCCTAGTTTTAACTCTCCAGTCCACTACTTCCTAGCTGCGATCCCAGCAGGCTATTGAACTTCTCAAGTGTCTCAGACAGGGCACCTATAAAATGAAAATAGTGGCTGCTGTGAGAATGCAAAGAGTCTGTGCAGGTACATGGGTTATAACATCTATTCAGTGCTTTCTGTTCCCTGGAATATAAACCTCCATGAGGTCAGGAGTTTGCATTTATTTCTGTCCCCTGGTGTGGAATAGGCATTCAATAGTCACTGAATAAGCGAGTGAATAAATGAATGAATGAAATAATTGCCACAGGACTGGTGAACAGAGGATCTGTTTGAGGGAGAGTCTGAAAGGGAAACCAGAAGGCTGGGCTCAGTTGTTGCCCAGATTTAGGGGCTGAAGGCCACCCTCTAACTGTGCTCTTTTTAGAAGTGTAACATGGAGGTTTTTCCCTGTAAAGGACTAGATTAGTGGTTCTCAACAGGGGTAAGGTCTAGAAGGAGACATTTTTGGTTTTTGAAATTGGTGGGAGTGGGGAAAGTGTGACTGGTATCCAGTGGATAGAGGTCCAGGATGCTGCTAAACATCCTGCAATGCATGGGACAACCCCACAACGAAGAGTTACCTGCACCCAAATGTCAACAGTGCAGATGTTGAGAAACCCTCAGCTAGATTTAAGGAGTCTAAAAGATGATTCTGATCCCAGATGTGTTTCTCACTAGCTCTGTAGCTTTGTCAGTCAAATCCTTGATCTCCCTGAGTTCGCTTCCTTATCTGTAAAATGGGAACATTAATACCAACTGAGGGTTGTGATGAGGAACAGGATGGTGTGTTCACAGCCCCTGGCACACAGCAGGGCTGTGTTGAATCTATCAATACCGCCGTGATTAGTAATTACTCTCACGCAAAGGGATGCATAACACAGATAAAGGCTCCTCTCTTGGGTGAATGACTGAGGCCGAATCCTGCTTATAGAGCTTGATCCGTGTCACTTTGAAGGTCAAATTCACTCACTCTGAGCACCCCCCCCTTTTACACAGAGAGCAATCATGCTCATACTGGTCTGGTTCCTCCCTCCATCGGCACTGAGGATGAGAAAAGCAGTGCAGAGCCCAAATGACCCCAGACTTGCCACCAGAGCGAAAACAAGCTGAGGCTCCTCTCTCTACAGTCAGCTCATAACCAGCTTGTAACCTTGACCCAGGCCTGACCCAGGCAAAAGTTAGCCAGACTGAGTTCCCCATCTCGACGGTCTGCCCAATAGAGCAGCTTCTGGAAGAGGCATGACTTGCATACCACAGAAATTGCCAAGCATGACTAAAAACATAAAAAACCTGTCTCCATGGTGAAAAAAGAGAAAAAAAGGAATCTGTGTAGATTCTCGGGAAGACCTCACGTTAGTTACACGTTGCTGTTAATGAGCGTGCAGGTAGCTGGCCTGGCGTGTGAGTTATATACATGGACCTTCCTGCTTCCCTGAACACACTCACATAGCCTCCCTAACACTCAGAGTCCAGATTCCGGCCGCCCTTTCTCTGCCTGCTCTCACTGCGGTTTACAGGTGACACTGGCCCGACCGACCTCACCTGAGGACAGACTCAAGCATCAATTCTTTCCTCTGCCCTGAAGATCTCATGAAAGATGGAAGGGTGCGGGGTAGGGGACAGGAGTTTGGACAGGAACACGGAAAGAGAGAGAGTGGGGAAGAAATAAGGAATAGGTATGAATAAAATAAGAGAAAAATAAAATAAGAATTAGGTAATAGAATTGCCGAGAAAGAATAGAGCTCCTCAGTGGAGAATAATAGCTACCATTTCCTGAGCACTTACTTTATACCAGGCACTGTGTGCATGTTCATTGTTCAATCCTCCAACACTCCTGTGAGATCAGTTTAAGGATGCCCATTTTACAGAAGTCTAGTAAAGCGTGCTCTGAAAATTACGTTGCCTCAGATCAGCTCAATCCCGGTCTTATCAATAAATATGACCCTGGGGTAGAATGTGAAGTGGCTTCAAAGGAAGACCTGCCTTACAGGAGATCCTCCCCACCAGGCACTTGTGTGTGTGTATGTGTGTGATGGGGGAGAGGAGGCGGAAGACAGTTTTTTTCTTCCACTTGGATGACTGGGGATGGGGAACCCCTCTGGTATTTACTTGGGCAAGCCAAAAATGCTAAACACCCTACGTTGTAAAGACAAGACTCTGGCTGAGAAACACTGGAACTTTCTGACCCTCAGCTCCTCCACCTCTACAGTGTAAACAATATCACCTGCATTATCACGTTACAAGGAGGATTAAATGACCATGACATCTGGAAGGCACCAGCTCCCACAGTGCAGCAGACGCTGTCAGAGCTCCAACCACACCCTTGGGCTACGTCCCATTTCTGAGCTGGCTGGCTTCACCTCCACCTGCCAGCATCTGCATCTTTTTTTAGGAGAACCGTGAAAGCACCCTCTACCCTTCCTGGACAAGGCAAGCTTGAGGCACACCACGCCCTCAACCAGTGACCGGCGGAAGCTGGTGTTTAAATGCCCCGGCTACCTCACCCCTCAGAGGGAGAAGTCTGAGGCTGGAGCTCTGCACTGTTTCCGGAGTTCTCCAGTAGGACTAACCTCCGGTTCCCTGCAGTGGTGACCTCATCCTTTCCTCCTCTGTCTTACTCCATCCCCAGGCTTCCTGAGACCACCTCCCAACTAATCCATTTGCTCTCAAATCCTTGTCTCTGGTTGCTCCTTGGGGAAACACTACCTAAGACACACACCAAAGAGTTAAATATTAGTCCCTTTCCTCTGTGCCCTTGTTGGTTTACATGATTTTTCAGCCTAAAGCTCCCATCTTGAGAGGGTGCGTGTCTTCTTGCGTGGGTCCCGTTCACGCTAATAACTGTGTCCTGTGAATTATGTTAGTTCCTCTCTCTGGCTCATTAGCAACATTATTAAAAATCGAGTGGGGAGGGTGGCCCATTAAACCCCACACACTGAAAATAATTCTTTCCCAGACAATGTGAGCACTGCTTTGGGACTGAGAACCCCCCAGCCCGGAGAAGAGCGGGCTCTTGTGGGACCACAGTGGGACCCCGTGCAGGGCCCGGGCACCTGCAAACGCTGTGTCTGAGGAGGCATCCACTTCCCCCGCATTCAGGACAGCCTGCGCTGGCCAAGCTGTCCCTCCGGAACACGGCAGTGCTAGAGGCTGGCCGAGGGGACACACGGGAGGAAGGTGAGCGACCCTGCCCTCAGGAAAGGAGACAAAGCTCAGGCCAAAGGGACACCAAGCGACAATGCAATCCCAAAGCCACCAGTTCTCAGTGAGTTCCAAGTGGGTGGCACAAGCTGCAGTAAAGAAGGGCTGGTTTTGCAGCTGGTCCTTTGTCCCTTGAATTTACGCCCACCTTGCTTTCATTCCCTCCCCGGGAGCAATCTATTTCTTCCGAGTTGATGTCCCTTATGGGGAAGTGAAGTCACATCCAAAAGGTTTGGGAAATGTCCTGAAGACATACATATTTTCCACGTCACCTGCATTTCTCTCATGCTGATGGCAAGGCCTCATCACTGCAACGCCACCCCCGGGGACCTCTCAGCCCTTGTTGCCTCTGTGACAGGCCACGGAGGGTGGCTGCTCAGGGCCAAAGCTGGCATCCTGCATTGACATATTTTGCTACGTAACCCCTGGGGGCTTTAGTCTTGCGTCTGTGTGTCCATGAGTAAGGCACTTGGGCTGTCTGTCTCAGATTCCACAACTGCAAAGTAGTTATAACAATAACCACTTCAGAGCCGAGATGTGAGGATTAAATGAGATCGTGCATGTAAGGAGCTGACACGAGTTCCTGGTAAGCAGCATCCAATTAATAACTATCAGCCAGGAATTGGAAACAGTAGTTATAGCAGGAGAACAGTGGGTGGTGAAGAGCTTGGGCTCCAACGCTGCCTGCACTTCCCTAGCAGCTGCACAAAGCTCTTCACATAGCGCATGCTCAATAAATATTTGCATGAAATAACCAGTAAACCAAGCCAGGCCAAAGATACTGTTTTTTTTGGTGTTTTTTTTTTTGGGGGGTATGCGGGCCTCCCTCTGTTGTGGCCTCTCCCGTTGCGGAGCACAGGCTCCGGACGCGCAGGCTCAGCGGCCATGGCTCACGGGCCCAGCCGCTCGGCGGCATGTGGGATCCTCCCAGACCGGGGCACGAACCCGGTTCCCCTGCATCGGCAGGCGGACGCGCAACCACTGCACCACCAGGGAAGCCCAAAGATACTGTTTAAAGCTGTTGTTTATTGAGCACTTATCAGATTCCAGTTCCTCTGCTGAGCACGTCATACAGATTTCCTAATTTGTTCCGTTTATATTTTTCCCTATTTCTGAGGTTTCCGTCTGGAGCTCGCTCCACCCACAGAAACACTGCGGCTCTCTCCATCCCCTCACTCCTTTAGGGCGCGTCTCATCTGATTGGCGAGTTGGAAGGAGAAACTGGGCATGCGCCAAAGACCCTCTTCCCACCAACCTCCGTCCTTTAGGGGGGCTCGCTCCTTTGCTCTTCCATCCTTTGAGTTTAACTGGGGCTGAACAGGTCCATGGATGCTGGTGGCCAGATAAAGCTGTCAGTTCTGGGGCTCAGTGTTAGGAAATCCTCTGGCCTTGTAAATACAAGCTACATGTTACCTGGCCTTTATCAGTAATAAAGGTGATTGGGGCCTCCCTATAAGGACTCTTTTGTTTTATTCAGGAGTTGGTTCAGACCCATGTGGAGACTCTCTATTCAACCTTAACATAATCCCTGCACCAACCCTGTGATGTAGATGGAGGTAGTAACATTATCCTTTTTTTTTTTTTTTTTAATAGAGGGGTTAAGTCACTTGCCCAAGGTCACACATCTAGATGAGCTAGGATTCAGATTCGGGTGTTTTTGACTCCAAAGAATGGCTCTTACCTATGCTGTACCCCTCAGTGGAAAGTTTCTGTGCCCCCCATCACTAGCAGAAAAATGGATTTTCAGTCTCATGAGAAGAGAGAAAAGAGGACCATTAGGATTCTCTCCACAGGGGACCCTGACCCGGACTTGCCAGACCGGCTTCCCAAGGTAGGCCTTGCTGACCTGCTATGTCTGTTGGCTTGGCCCACTGGCTGGGCCTTGCCTGTAGCTTCCCTCTCACTCTCAGGAGTTTTGCCCATCTTCATATTTGCTTCTCTCCACTTTTTCATTGCTTGGCAAAAATATCCCAAGCCCTCAAGGACATGTAGTTCCAAGACAGTCCTCCATGAACATGTTTCTTTCTCCTGGTTGGCTCTTTTACTGTTTCCTTCATTTATTCCTGAATGCTCTCGGGATGACTGGAATTTCAGAACCCATTCACTTTCCGAATGACTTGTTGGCACTGCTGTGTGGCACCGTGATCAGGAACAGAATGTGCCCTCATCTCTTTCCTGTGCAAGCTCTCCTTTGGTGCACTGGCAGCTCTTCTCACATGCTCCCATTCTGCTGGGTGTCTCTAGAGACAAGGAATTTAGCATCTGGAAGGGACTCTGCCTCTTCCTCATTTCCCTCTACTTCTTTCTCAAATAACAGCTTAGTTTCCTGCATCGGAAAAATACTGCCTAGTTGTAAACTCCAAGGACTTGGAACTGAAAGCCCTACTGCTCTAATATTATAGATGAGGAATTAAGGCACAGAGAGGTTAAGGGAGTTGCCTAAGGTCACACAGCGAACAAGTAGCTAAGCTGAGCCAGAATAACTCTCAGTCTCACGATTCTCAGTCCAGTTCCCATCCCGGCATGCCCTTTGGTTAAATTGATCCATGGGCTTAAGGACCACATAATTGAATGAAGCAGTTACATCCCATTCCCCACCTTACTGAAAGCTGAGTTCTGTTGGATCTGTCCATTAGGGTCAGACCCCACCTCCTGCCTCTCTGCTTCACTTTTCAGGCTCACTTTTCTTACTATTGTGCAAAGTCAGTTCCTGCCCCGGGGACCTGATTGATGGTCCCCTCAGACGGAATACTCTTCCCAGCTCTTTGCATAGCTCCTCAGATCACTCAGGTCTCTGCTCTAAAGTCCCATCTTACCTACACTTGTCCCTTCTTTCCTATCACTTCCTATGCCTCCTACCTCTCTCTCCGTTTTTCAGAGCGCTGAGTGATTACTCTCTGAAACATCGTCCGTGCTTGTTCTCTTGTTTTTGTCCGCCTCCCACACAGAATTGTGAATTCCGTGAACGCAGGGACTTTGCCTTGCTGTATCCCCAGCATCTGGCACTCAGTAGATGATCAATAGATAATGAATTTGTCTGTTATTACTATATTATTGATTAGTAGTCTTTAGAACCCCAATATAGCACCAAGCATAGGGTGGCAGGCAACCAGGTGGCTGCCGTGAGACACAGGAGCACGGCAGCGCTTTCCTGAGTATACCTAGATTCCAACACTCTGCAGAGCACAGCACATCTGGCTCCTGAGTGGGGAGGAGCCTCCACAGAGCAGGGCCACATCTCCTCCAATGCCAGGTCAATGAGCTAAAACACAGGAACGCGGCCAGAACTTCAAGCAGCCCGGGAAGGATTAAGGTGCTCTTTCCTACACCCTCTTTTTACCAGAAAACAGATTCTCTCCATGATGAGATGCCCACTGCCTGGGACCCCACCCCTCACTAGGGCCCCACGCCCCACCAGACCACATGGCTGCCCTTAGAAATGCATATCATTGATGGTCACTCCGTCTTCCATCTGCAAAGCTAAGAAGGTAACTGGCACCTTTAGGTGAGGGGCCAGGTTAACCCAGGAGTCAGCAGAGAAAAACGATCTGCCTCTGATCATGGAATTTGGAATATCAGTGCTAAGTGTGGGTAGGGGGGTATCTTCAGGCCCAGCGGTCCCTTTCTGTGACCTGTGACATCACGAACCACTGGGAGCCACAGAAATCCTTCTCCTACCTCATGAACCCCTCAGTCAAGTGAGGAGGGAGTCACCACACCAAGGTGGCCTCACGTTTTCCCTTCTTACACTCTCATTGAGATGGTCAGTGGCAGCCCAGTTTTTTTCCTGCCCTTGGCCCAAGCCGGGAATATGTCTGTATGTGAAGAGACTGCTTTTACTCTACAGGGTGACCCGCGTACCCTAAAATGCCCTTGGAGCTGCCCAATTCTGCTTAAAGATGGCTTCGGTATTCATGCTTTATTACATATTATTATTATTATTATTTTAATCAATGGCTAGTGTTAATATTATATGCTAGGCACTGTTTTAAGTATATTACTTGTATTAATTAATTTAATTCTCACAAGGCCCTATGAGATAAGCAGTATTATTACATCCATTTTCAGGTGTGGAAATTGAGGCACAAAATGATTAATTTGCACGAGATTCTGCAGCTACTAAGCGGTAGAAAAGGGATCTTCAACAAGCCATCTGGCTCTATAGCTGCATACTCTTAAGTTTTTAAGGCTATGAATTTTCTTCTTATTTCAGCTTTAGCTATATTCCTCACCTCAGTTTGTACATTTTTCATTGTAATAATTTTCTAAATGTTATAAAACTTCAGTTTTGACTTTATTGTTAACCTAACAGTAGTTCAGAAAAGAGTTTTAAGTTTTTCAAGTGATTTAAGGTTTTTTTTCTTTTTGTTTGTTCTTATGAGTTAGAAGTCTCTGCAAGGAAAAACCTCCAGCTGACTTAGTAAAAGAGAATTTTTTCTAAGGATATAAGTCTTGGTGTACTCCAACGGCAAGGGTGCAAGTGAAACGTTTTAACAGACACAAACCAGTGAGTGGGAAGTCATCAGGAGCCTCTCTCCATGTCTAATCTCTACTCCCTCCTGTGCATCTATTTCATTCTCTTTGTTGCCAACCTATTTCTTCTGTCTTAAATTCACATGGAAGCTCATGATCACTCAAATTCTCAAATTTGTTTATTACAGGTCCAGCCACCTGAGAGATGATATTCCCCTCTCTGTGCCTCAATTACAAATTCTCAAGAATTCTGGCCCATCTGGCTCAGATGTCCAAAAATCAATCAATCAATCAAAGCCTGTGAGGTAGGGTTAAATTACAATAAATGGTTGTTGGAAGCCCAAAGCTGGGAGACATAGTTTTGGGAAATGGGGGAAGAGTAGTTGTGACCAGATTGGACACACAAAAAGGTATTCACTACTGTTTATTTTCTTATTTATTTCTGGGTTTACTACATTGTGGACAGAAAGTATATTCTGTCTTATTTCTGTCTTTAGCAATTTATAGAAATTTTCTCAATTATGGCTTTTTTCTTATTTACTTTTATAGAAGGAAACGTGGTAAAGTTTCCTACTGATACTGTGTCTGTCAATTTTTTACTATATTTTAATGCTATATTGTTTGGCACATAAAGTTTCAAATATATTGCATTCAGCTTAAGAAGTATATTCTTCTTCTCTTGGATGCTTAGAAGTCATAGACTCTCAGGGTTGGAAGAGAGCTTAAAGGTCATTTAGTTCATTCCTCCTTCAGAAACTTGACTGCTCTTTCTAACATTCCCCCAAGTGGCCATTCAGCCATGTCCTCTCCCCCAGCCCAGGAAGCCCACGCCACTATTGGTCTGCTCTGACAACCAGAAAGTTCCTTCTCAATGAACTGGACTCTACCTTCTTGGTCTCAATTCTAACATGGAGCATCCTGTCCCATACAGCATCCCTTCACATTTTTCAGATCAGTTTCTAGAAACACAAAACCAGACCCCTCTTTCTGGATGTCTTTTCTGAGAACTTCAAATGTACTAAACATATCACAAATTCTGAAATGCCCATTGGGAAAGAAATACTTTAAACCTAAAAATCTTCTTTTTTTCTGCCCCTTACTTTATGAGGGATCCTTTAAAAAGTTAGACTATGTTTTCTTTGCTTTAGCTTCCCCTCACTACATCAGAGGTTCTAGAAACAAGTTGAAAAACAATAAGTCTAATGAGGCAGGGGGAAAGAGGGAGAGAGAAAGAGAGAGGGAAGGGAAAAGAGGGGAGGGGAGGGAGGATTGGGGTGTTTATGTGTAGGAGGATGCCTTCAGAGCCCTGGTGGGGCAAGCAGTGTGCTGAGAAAAAGAGCCATTTAAAGAGACCACTGACCATCAGTGGAGTTGGAAGTAAATGTCAGAGGGAGAATTGCTGCTACCCAGATTACCCACCTGAGCACCTCCATTAGAGGTGGGCATTCATTCTGTTTGTGTGTGCCTGTCTCTCCCAACTAAGATGTAAGCCCCACAATAACCAGGGGTGGTTTTTCATTATCTTGTTCACTGCTGCCTCCTCAGTGCCCCAAACAGCTCCTGACACATAGTAGGCACTCAATAAATATCTGGTGAATGGATAAATGAATTCATGAAGGCTCAGCTTCCTTAATTATCATGCCTCTCCCACCCCCGCCTTCTGCTTTTGTCAATACAGAGGATACAGAGCTGAGCTGGTCTCTGGGGACAGACAGTGGTAAACGAAGCTGACGAATGTCCTCCTTGAACCCACACCCTAGTGAAAGATACAGCACAACAAGCAAGCCCATAGACCCTCAGTGCCACTCAGCTAGTCAGTCACCTAAGTCTTGCCTGAATAGAACCCAGGACGGGCTCATTTTGATGGGTCAGGACGACTGATTTTGAGGGGGGAGGAAAGAAGGGAAACCCCAATATTAACTACAATCTACTCAGCACTTAGGCATTGAGCCCTGTGCCAAATGCTCTGATACACTATCTAATCTAGTCCTTATAATAAACCCAGGATATAGGTCTGATTATCCCCACTTTACAGATTGAGAAAACAGAGGCTCAGAGTTAAAATGGTTTGTCTAGGGTCTCACAGCTAGTAAATGGCTGAGCTGAAATTTGAACTGTCTGTCACTCTAGTGTTCTTAATCAGTCATGACTCTGCCTGAGTCGTCTGAGGACACTGGGCACCATTAGGTTGCGGGCACTGAATGAGGGAGGAAGGCGGTATTGGGCAGTGGCACGGGTTGTGTTCTGGTCCTGGTTGCTCTGCTTTTACAGTCAGTGCGTTCTTGAGTAAGTCACTTTATCACTCCAACCTCGGTGTCCCCATCTGTTACAGGAAGGGGTGGGACCAGATGAAATCAACATCCCATCTAACTCTTATATTTTCTGCATCCAGAATGAGAGACTGAAATAAAAACACCATTAAACTCACACCTTTGCCTGGGCCAGAGGCCCAACTGGCATCAAGGATTCCTCACAGCTTAAAACAGTAGAGACACAGAACCCTAGATTAGAACTACATCACGAGTTAGCTGTCACACAAGGCCAGTGGCCCAGGAGACTGAGCTCAGGGTTTGGAGATGACTCTTCAGGCTATTCACTTGAGTCCAGCCTGGTTCTGAGGACACAGAAGCCCTTATGGTTTCTCTGAGCATACCCATGATGGACAGATGGCTATTCTGCCTGCCTCTCCATAGGCTGCGGGTTCCAATTTCATGAGGCACTCCAGGACCAGAGGGAGACCCAGATTCTCAGCTCTAATCTGCAGTTTGGAGAGTCTGAACCTTATGGAGGGTCATGGACCTCTTTGACAATTTGATTAATCTTAGAATGCTCTCCCTAGAAAAAAATCTCACAGGTGTGTACATAGCTGCTGGCATGCTGTAAAGCCCATCCATAGTCACCAGGCTAAGAATCCCTGGTGTAGAGGGTGAACCCTCTGATTGGACTTGCTCCAGGAATAAATCAGACTTAAGGGCTAAGGAAAGAGTCACAGCCACACAGAAGTCACTTTATTTTTGAATCATCTCATGTGATTCGAAAGCTGATATCTTTGTTTGAAGGGAAAGGGGTCTGAGAGAGAGTGAAGGGTGACATTTAAAACACACCTGCATACAGTTCTCAACCAGCTACTTTATTTTCTTTACATCTGTCTCATGATCTGGAGAATCTAACGGTATTTCCATTTCGTTGGTGATTTGGAAGTTCATTCTAAAACATAGATCCTCAGAACAATATTAGTCTGCAAACAGCAAGAAATGTCCCCTCTCTCCAATTATGGTCTTCCTTGCCTTTCAGCAAGCCCTGGGTTGCCCCTCCCATATGTCTGGCAACCACATTTTCTGATCCACGTACACTGGGATAAACTATCCGAAATCAGAGGCAGCCAGAGGTGTTGGAAGTCCATGGGCAGGGTAGGCAGGGTATCCCACCCAGCACTGCAATGCCAAGTTTTGGATATCACAAGATTGAACTCTGAGAAATTTTACATTTTTCTATTGGATTGGTGGATCTTCATCCTTTGGTGGTCACTAATGCTTCTGAAAATCTGATAAAGCTACACACCCCCTCATAAAAAATATACAATGTACACAGAAACAAACATTTGTAACCATTTTCAAGGGATTCACAACTTCCCTAAAGCTTACCCATGAATGCTCTAGAGCTGCACCATCCAAGGTGGTAGCCACAAGCCCCATGTGGCTACTGAGCCCTTGAAGTGTGGCTAGTTGGAATTGAGATACACCAGAGTATAAAATGCATACTGATATTCAAAGACTTAGAATGAAAAAAAGAATGTAAATTATCTCATTAATAATTTTATATGATTGCAAATTGAAATGATATTTTGATATATTAAGTTAAATAAAATACATTAATAAAATTAATTTCACCTGTTTCACAGCCTTAGGAGATTCTGGATTCCCAAATTACAGATATTTGCTTTAGCTTCTGCCCCACCATATTCCCTACTGCCCCGTTTTCTGATGTCGTCAAGATGCCTGTGCTAGGCAGGGCTCCCCAGGCCATACCTCTACCCTTTCCCTTCCTCATCAGCCTCGCCCAGGGCTGAAAGGAGGCTTGGGAACAGGTAGGGACCTTCCTAAGGGAGAAGGCCCCTGATCAGGCACTAGGAAGATGTCACAGCCTCTTGGCAGACACAGAGCACTGAGCCTCCAGATGTGGCCAGGGACCTTTCAGCGTGAGAAATGCGCCAGGGCCAAAGTTTTGTACTTCCTGCCAGTCCACCAGCCTCAGATGAAAATCCTGAAGCCTAGGTTCTAGGGGCCACAGATCCTAAAGACCTGGGCCCAGCTGGCCATATAAAGAATGATGCTTCCATGTCCCCCAGTATACATGAAGACCATGCAGTGGTTTCCACCACAGCCTTTGGACGTATTCTAGTTCTGGGCAAGGTCAGCTACTAAGACCCAGAAATGCCATCTAGTCCAACCCCTCATCTTACAGAGGGAGAAACTAAGACTCAGATGGGTTGAGTGACTTGCCTAGCCACACCACTGCTCAGTAATATCTGCAGGGTCTGGCACAGAGCCTGGCTCAGTAAATACATGTACCATGAATGAGTAAACAATTGCTCTGGGGAAGGAAAGAGACGTCTTGCTGCACAGGTCAGTTACCCCACTGATATCCGACCCTCACCCCTCTTTGGAAAATAGAGAATTTGTTTACCCTGTTGCAGACCACAGGGGAAGTATGCAGGAGAAAAACAAGAAGCTGAGCAGGGTTTGAAAGGAGAGATTTGACCTGTGAGTGATCATTAGCTCCAATCATCCTTCCCTCCTCCATAGGGATTTTAGGGTCTCTGTAAACCCTAGGTACTCCCACCTCCAGAGACCCCATCCCACTGCTTTTACCAAACATATTCAAATGCTCCCGTAGCCTACTCAAAATTTATACCTGACTATTTGAGTTGATGTACAGTTAGTTATTGACATATGTTATGATTTATAGACATTTAATTAAAACATTACTAACTTTAATATTTGGGTGTGTTGTCGTTGTTATCGTTAAGTCTCAAACATTTTCACAGGACTTCGCGCAACTCAGACCCCAAAGGCAGGGCAGCTATTCACCTGGTGACTCCAGTACAGCTGTACTGTTGTTTACCTCTGGGACACTTCTAAGTGGCCAGTTCCCATGCCTGCCAGATGTTAAGTCTTTGAACATTACCTGTGCCCAAGGATAAAATAGCCCTGGGTTCCATGAGCTTACTTTGTCATTGGATAAGCAATAAACTTAATTAACAGTCTCAGTTTGTTCTTTCACAGAAGGAAAGAACAAGTCATATGGATCTTTTTTTTTTTTTTTTTCGGGGGGGTATGCGGGCCTCCCTCTGCTGTGGCCTCTCCCGTTGTGGAGCACAGGCTCCGGACGCGCAGGCTCAGCGGCCATGGCTCACGGGCCCAGCCGCTCCGCGGCACGTGGGATCTTCCCGGACCGGGGCACGAACCCGTGTCCCCTGCATCGGCAGGCGGACGCGCAACCACCGCGCCACCAGGGAAGCCCCAAGTCATATGGATCTTAAAGAGTAACAACAGATTCCAAAAATCAGGGGTCCACGTGGGCCCCACCCTCACTGAGGATGACTCACATGCCAGGAGCAGGATCCCACAGCCATTGACCGCACAAATGCTGAAGGGGCTCACTGAAAATGATGATAATCAACGAACACATACACAGCACTTTAGAGTTTGTAATTTCACATACATATTTTTGCTAATAGGGTGGTGGAGAACATGATGGTGCAAATGGAGTCCTAGTGCATCTGGGCCCCTCCTCAGCTGCCACGAAGACCACGTAATCCCACATCTGGTTCATCTGAGGCATGGGGCTGTGGAGGGGAGGTGTGCCCCGAGGCCATGTAGACCCCATTCCCAGCAGCATGGACATCTTCTGAAAGATCATTAGAAATGCAAAATCCCAGGCCCCACCCCAAATCTACTGAATCAGAATCTGAAGCCCAGGTGATTCATTCATACTTTAAAAATTTGAGAAACACCGCTCTGATATAGTGGTGGGCTTGAGGTCTGGAGAACTGGGTTTGCAACCCAGCTCAGCCACTTACTAGCTGCATCACCTTGGAAAATTTACTTATATCTGAGCTTCAGCATCCTCAGCTAAACAACTAAAAACAATTATAATGCCCTTCTCCAATCTCTTACGAGGATTACTGGAGCATGTACGTAGAAGTGTTTTGTAATGTATTAGGTGCCAGATAAATGTAATATTTCATTTCTTTCCACTGTATGCATTTTTTCAAGTAACTCCAATGCTCTAGGGGCCAAGAGGACACCACCCTATTTCCCTTTTGACGTGAGGCTAGAGCACAGTCACATTGAAATGATAGCAGCTGCACCCATAGCTGCTCCTCCTTGGACACGGTCCTTGTCACTGTTTCCCATGGTCCCATGTGGACTTACTAAGACTAGGCAGCCTCAATGTGAGGCGAAGCCAAGCTATGCCCTTCTCCAATCTCTTACGAGGATTACTGGAGCATGTACGTAGAAGTGTTTTGTAATGTATTAGGTGCCAGATAAATGTAATATTTCATTTCTTTCCACTGTATGCATTTTTTCAAGTAACTCCAATGCTCTCGGGGCCAAGAGGACACCACCCTATTTCCCTTTTGACGTGAGGCACAGTCACATTGAAATGATAGCAGCTGCACCCATAGCTGCTCCTCCTTGGACACGGTCCTTGTCACTGTTTCCCATGGTCCCATGTGGACTTACTAAGACTAGGCAGCCTAGCCTCAATGTGAGGTGAAGCCAAGCTGTTCATACAATTCCTGGGAGATCTGCCAGATTAACATTTATTAAGCCATAAAGAGGGAATATTGCAAAGAATATGGGCTTCCGAGACTAACAGATATGGCTTTAAATCCTGATTCTTGCCAGTTCCTAGCTGTGACCTTGAACAAGCCAGCTCAATTTCTGAGCCTCAATTTCTTCATTTGTACAATGAAAATAATAACACAGACTTTCCCAGACTTTTTTTTGAGATAATGTACATAAGGCATCTAATATAGCACCTGGAACATAGGTGCTCAATAAATGGTGCTGGTAGCCATAGTTACTGTTATAACCAATAAGAATTATTATAACGCTCGTTATAGAGGTCTGGTTTCCCAAAGGCCATGAGGAGCTTGTCCTAGGCAAATCTTTTGGGCCAAGCATAGCTTAGGAGAAATATTCAGTAATTGACTCATTATTCAAGCACTTATTAAGCTCCAGCTGTATGCAAGGAAGCTTTGTGTGGCCACAAGAGCATAGACTCTGCTGTCAGAAGAGCCCAGTTTGCATCCCCAAGGCTCCTCCCTGCTCTAGGATTCCAGAATGTGTCAACTTGCAGTGTAAGGAGGAAGAGAAGGGTACCCTAGAGCAGGAGCAATTCTGAGTGTCATAAATCAGGTAGGATTGCTCCTTTGCTGAGGGGAAAAGATATGACTGGGGGCAACAGGGATGAAAGCGGAGGGCATAGCAGAGAGCCAGAGATAATCCGACCTCCAGAACAGAGCCCATAGGGTACTCCCCCAACCTAAACCAGAGTAATGTTTGATTTTTTATTCTTTGAGCAGCTTGGAACATACTGGAAGTTAATGCTGTAGAGCAGCAATTCTCAAACTTACATGTGCATCGGTGTCACCCAGAGAGCTTGTTAAATATACAGATTAGTGGGCTATAGCCCCAGAAAATCTGATTCAGGAGGGCTTGGCATCCACACATTTAACAGATGTTTCTGAGGCAGGTGAAAGAAATTCTGCCTTAGGGACTGAAACACACTTCTTCTGACTCTAAATTCTGTTCTTTTTCTATCTTCTTAAGGTCCCCTCGAAGGATGGATAGACACATGGATGGATGGAGGGGTGGACAGATGGACAAAGTGAATGACAGTTTCCCCCACATAGGTCCACAAGGCTGTGGATGCATAAGAGAAACTGGGGACCTAAGCTTGTTTGTCATTACTGTCTCCTGAGCATGGTTCTGGGAAGAACCACTGAGCTCTGGAGCGCTGGCCAGAGGATTCTGGGACACTGATCTAAGCCAACTTATATGATAGAAAGGGTGTGAGCTATGGAGTCAGGATACGTGTTCAAGTAAGTCTAAGCCCTTGTACTCCCTGGTTGTATGACCACATGGAATTCACACCTTTACTGAACGTTGATTTTCTCATTTATAAAAAGAGGATAAAAGTGCCCAGCCCACAAGAGTGTTAACTACTAAAGTATAATAAATGCTAGCTAATTTCTCCAGGTAAGGACACAATAGCCAGTCCTCACTTCTTTTTCCTACCTGATCTGAAATCCTCAAGGGGGATCTAATTACCTCTCACGTTTATGTACACACCACCTTCAGGTCCTATTTGAGTCCCGCAACCGTGTGTGGCTCTTGTGAGGTGGTGGGCGGTTATAATTCCCAACTGAGAGATAGTTGAGGCAATCAGAATGCAGAGAAGTCAAGCCACTTATCCAAGGTCACCCTGGCAACGGTTGGAGAGCTACAGATCTCAAGGGCATCTTTGGGTTCGAAGTCCAGTGGCCTTTTAACTACTCCCCAGTGCCTCCTCCAGAAGAGGGTGCTCTCACATGAAACCCGAAAATCGCCTTTTGACATGGCTTGGGAGTATGGCGGGGTCACAGCTAAAATTAAGTTGGTCCCTTACATTTATTACTAAATTATAATTGGAAGCATTTGAATATTCAACTCCTGCGTGTCTACATTTTGCTGTCTAAGACTGGTTGGGCTGAAGGCATTCCTGGGAACTCTCTTGAAATCCTCTCTTCAAGTCTATTTCGTGGACTCTTTGCCCCTCTGGCCTTCAGGAGGCATTTGCATCCTGGTTTCTGAGAGAGGAGGCTCTGTGAGGGGACAGAGTCTATTTATTCTAACTTGCTCTGTCGCCTCTAATGTACTGTCACACAAGTGACTTGCTGTGCAATGCTAGAAACAATAAAATGCACGATTAAGAGTGTAGCTAATGCTTCCCAGGGAGTCAGACTCTCTGGAGGTCACATTTCCCCATGAATTCATCGTCCATGGACAGTTTCCCCACGGCCTTCAGAAGGGCTCTGCTGTGGGGTGCCTATCTTGCCCTTTTTTTCGCTTTTCCCTATGGAGTTGGGGGTTAGGTGGAAAGTGGGGAGGGGGGAATAGAGAAGGTAGAGGGACCCACTCCACCCAGTGACCCTCCAAGGTGAGAATGGACCTGTCTCACCCTTTCCATGGCGTTGTCTCTCCTCATCCTTGAGTTCAACCCTTGCTTCAAAGAGGCAAGCTCTGGCTTTTATGACTCAAATTACCTAGGACAAATAGATCCCACTGTGCTATTATGGCTCTGATATTTTAAGTAAGTCCAACTCTCCCTGGTTCTTTCCTTTTTTGGAGAGACTAAAGGATTCGGGTCTTCTTGGATTCTTTTAACAAACACAATTGACTTAACAAGAATGTCACTTCCCTCCAACCGCACAGTCCCAGATATTAGGGCAATATTACCCCCCTATTGTCAAGAGATGGGGGTGGCAGGGACCCAGGAAAAAACTACAAGAAGGGAACCAGCATGCACTGCATATAATCACGTGCTGTGCATTTATATGGCTATGTCCAACCTCACCCAGCCAAATGGGTGGTGGAGCCCTGGTCCGGCTGACTCTAAAGCAGTTTTCTTCCCACTGTACCTGCCCTTGGATGATCCTAAGTGGCCTTCTCTGAGGAGACCCATCAGGTAAGAGAAAGTCCAACAGCACCAATGGCAATAGGAGGGTGTGACACAGCCCTGCCGGGGACTGTAATCGGGAAACTAGATCTTACTCAAGAAGCTGCATCTAAGTACCTGCCCAGGTGTCCCTGAGCTCACTCTTGGAGGAGCCCATACACAGAATCCCAAGTCAAGGGCACATAAGGAAAAATCAGGTACTGGGGAAACTGTGAATAGAAAGTTGGTTTTTAGTTCTTTTGTTCTCTCGAGGCTGGTTGTGTCATGCTCCCTCCTGCCTCACGTGTACCCTGTTGACACACCTGTCCTGATCCTCAGGACACCAGGTACCACATAGTCCATCTGATAAACTTACCTGAGTTCCTGGGGGTCAGCAGGAGAGCCAGGGAAGCAGCATTAACTGGGGCCTTCTGGGGCTGAGATCAGCACCTGGCATGTACCCTCACTGACCCCTACTTGGGAACTTCAAGACAAGGGGTATGGAAACCAGCCCACAGGGAGAAGGGGCTCTTTGGCACCCTTCACATCGCATCCTGGCAGCTCAGGGAATGCCACTTCCGGCTCCTGTGACTCCTACCTGTCGGCTTATGCCCTAAGGAACTCCCTTACTGTCTCTCGGCCTCTGACACAGGCTCCTCTGAGGTTTGAACAGAGTGCTGGGGTCTCTCTCCACCGACAGCCAGCGACAGCTGTGCAGGATGCTGGGGCAAATCACCTCCAAGATGGTCTGTCTTCTGTGGACTCCCCTTCTCTCTCATCCACAGCCCTTGCTACTCCCAACCACATACAGCCCTGGGGAAAGGGGGTGCAAACTCAGCCCTGCCCATCTCCTGCCCTCCCAGCCAAGGAAGGTCTCCTTCAGGAGCTCATCTGGCCCCAATCCTTGAACGCTGGGTTGTAAAGGGGGCCCATCCCTGAGGAGGGCTGATTTTGAGCAAAGCCAAGCCCAACCCACTTGCAGGATAAAAGAGGCTTGGATCTGGGGCTAAAAAGAATTCCAGCCGAGCAGCTGCTCAGCCCTGGGCTGGAGAAGTGGTCAGAAGGAGGGGGCAGGGCTTCAGAACGGAGGCACAGTCCCCCTGGACGTTGCAGCTATCCCGTGCTTTCAGAGAGATCACTTAGGGGCTGTCTTACTCATAATAAAAAGAAACTGCACTTGATAAAAGAAAAAAAAAGGAAAGAGTGACCATAGGGTTCTCTGAGTAGCGACTACACGCGCTCTTTCCAGACCCGCTTCCAGTGAAAGCAAACGCAAGTCTGGGGTCAGTTCTCTCGGCCTTGTTTCCAGGCCCACGCCTATGGCATTGGTGCACCCACACTCCTGGGGCTCCCAGGAATCCGAAGACACCCAGAAGGTTTCAGGGCAAACCAGGCTGGGTGGATTTCAAGACACGAGCTCTACTAAACAAACCCAGAAGGCGCTTTCCGGAGGTGACAGCAGAAATGCCACGATGCAAATTGTGAAAAATCAGACTAGCGAGCGTAAGACTAGGCACAGCGTATTATTCTCCCTTTTATGTGCTTAATTTTGGGGTAGCTCAGTCAGCGCTGGGGCTGGAGCGGAGCAGGGTTACGGGGAGATGGACTAACGGCTCAGAGCAGAGGTAGAAAGGCCAGAGAAAGGAGCAGGAGAGGAAACAGCCAGGGGGAAACAAAAAAGCAGGGGGGGACTCCATGGGGCTTGCCGCTGGGGAGCCAAACTTGCAGCTCCGACAAAGCTGACTTTAAGCTGACCTTCAGCAGCGCTTCTTAGCAATGTACACCCGGCAATCGCTGGTAAATCTTTATTAATTTTAATTGGCGGCACCCATTTATAAGAACCATTAAAAAGGATAAATTGAGCCCATCCGGCGTAATGTCTTTTGTTAATTAGTTTGTCAGCACTGTTTTAATAGCCCCTAATGACTTCATATTTCAGACCTGACATTAAAGGAGACGCTGTGAGAAAGGAAATGGTCTTATCACCGTGTACTGTAACGTTTTTCTTTTTTGAACAAAAAGTGTCCTTCCAAATGCTGACCAAGGTTAGATGTCATGTAATTCTCAAAGGCAGGTGCCCGAGGACTTCTGAGGCCCCCAAGTCCTGCCACCCAATCATTTCTCAACCTGCCTCTTTCCTCCGAGCATCTCCCATAGGCATCCCCCAAACACCCATTCATTTCTTCCTTCCTCTCTTCATTTATTCAACAAACAGTTATTGAGCGCCTCAGAATCAAGGAAATATTTTGGGATGAAGTCAAGCGAGACACAGATACTTTCTAGGAAAAAAGACTTAAACGCTTTGCATTCTCCATCCCACTGAAGGGCTTTACTCACAAGTTCAAGTCCATCATTTTGGGGGGGCAGGAAACAAAATACGGGAGGGAAGAGAAAGAAAGACACATACTTCAGATGGGCCTTGACTCCTGGTTCCAAAGAGGTTTGCTCTAAAATCAAATGAAAAGCAAAACTCACACCCAGGTAATCTCCCAAGGAAGGAGTACAGGGGAGGCAGAGAGAGAGAGAGAGAGAGAGAGAGAGAGAGAGAGAGAGAGAGAGAGAACTACGTTTGGGTCTTAGCACATTTTGCCGTGGGGTTCAAAGGAGAGGGTAAAGGATGAAGCATTGAAATGTTGGAAGCTTTTAGAATTATTTACACATTTCTAAAATCTAAACCAAAAAATAGGAAATTAAGCTTTGCTAATGTGTAGTGAAAGTTTCACACCTTCCCTCTGCCTTGGTCTGCATGTGCAAAGGCCCCTGTGACTCAGAGTAAGGGGTGAGGGGGGAAAGTCAGCAGCCGTGGTCCACTCAGGTTTCTGTGTGTTGTCTGCTCAGTTTACCTTTGCCTCGTTCAGTGAATTTACGGGAATATTATCCAGGTTTAACTGAATTACTCTCACAAAAAACCACAATGAGAAACTGTAGCTTAAACTGCAAGTTGACGTGAAAAATGACAGAGCTGAAACTTCTCCCGGTCCTGGTACAAGCTCTTTGTCAACCATATTATGAGGTAAAAATAATGTTGCCCTAATCACATTTGACAAGCAATTGGCCAAAAAAAAATGTGTGAAAAATTATCAAGAAGACTATTTGAAATGTGAATTTACATCCACTATTATTCACGGTAAACTTTGCCCTGGGCATATTCTGTGCCTTGAGATATTAACTAATTAGTCCCGTAAATGGGACTAATTTATGCTTTATGGATAAATAAATAGACATCAGTGGAGGTGCATGCAAGTTCAAAAACATTCTTACTAGTAGGGTATGCAACCATAAAAGTCTGGAGACCACCCAAGTGTGGGACTCTTGGCAAGTACTTAACCTCCTGGATCCTCAGTTTTCTCATCTGTAACCTTGTAGGTTGTTCTAATGACTAGAGATAAAGCATTTAAAGTGCCCATCCCACAATGGAATATTACTCAGCCATAAAAAGAAATGAAACTGAGTTATTTGTAATGAGGTGGATAGACCTGGAGTCTGTCATACAGAGTGAAGTAAGTCAGAAGGAGAAAAACAAATACCGTATGCTAACACATATATATGGAATCTAAGAAAAAAAAATGTCATGAAGAGATTAGTGGTAGGACGGGAATAAAACACAGACCTACTAGAGCATGGACTTGAGGACATGGGGAGGGGGAAGGGTAAGCTGTGACGAAGTGAGAGAGTGGCAGGGACATATATGCACTACCAAATGTAAATTAGATAGTATAAGTATAACTGATTCACTTTGTTGTAAAGGAGAAACTAACACACTATTGTAAAACAGTTATGCTCCAATAAAGATGTTAAAAAAAATAAATAAATAAATAAAGTGCCCATCCCAGAGCCTGGCACTGGATGGAGCTTTCATCCTCATCCTCTTCATCACATCAACTAGCAATAAGTTATGATCCCTTCCAACATAGTCTACAGAAATTATTGAATCACTGAAGATTAGAAACAAACAAACAAAACCAAAGTCTCCTTAAAAGAGACAATAAGAGTTTCTTGCAGGGCTTAAAGCTCTCTGGATACACTTTCTCAGGAGAACTTTCTCCTCTCTCCTACATTGTATGGATGCTGTAGAGCCGGGCCTCAGCGGCTCCAGGAGACAGGTCATGCACAGGGATGAAGAGGGCCTCAGGTGGACCACCTGTCTAGAGGAGTGGCTACTTCTCAGCGCCCTGCAGTAGTAGCCTTGTAGGAAGGTGGGAAGATCAGAAAGGTAGATACCCTTAGGTGAAATCTTTCCATGTTTTAATCTTGTATCTGTCTGTTATAGTGCCTAAAATAGCACTTAGGAGGTGCATTTTTGGGGTTCTTGCAGGGTTTTCAACTTAAGGTATCCCCTATTGAAAAACAAATATTCATGAGTGCATTTGGTCTCAACTAACATCTAAAAAGAGATTTACAAGTCAGTCTTTTGAGAGTGAAATCAAAGCCAAGCAGGGGAGTGGGGAGCAGGGATAGAGTGGGAGAGGAAGAGGAAAGGGCTAAAAGACAAAGTGGGGGGTCCTGAGAGTCTGTTTAACATTACCCACACCCCCGCTTTGCTGAGGCTGGCCCTTAGTCTTGGAGAGGGGATTATTTGCTTTTGAATATCTACACCTTCTCCTTTTCCTCGCCATATCTGCTCACTTCCCAACCCTGTCCAATCTCCTCTCCCCAAAACACACACACACACACACACACACACACACACACACACACCTCTCAAAGCTTCTAGTCCTCCGAATTAAAAAAAGCAAAAAGCAAAACAGAAAAGGTTAGGATGTAAACAAGATTTGAAAAACCACTAGATTCAAATACAGGACAAATTTGAAAGGAAAAAAATTGTGTGTACATGTATGCATGTGATGTGTATTGTTTACAACTTTCAGCAACAACTAATCCTCTCATTCTCCAAAAACAAACCTCTATTAGTTCACACTATGAACTAGACCTCATGCTAAGTGCCAAAGGTACTATGACAAGTAAGAATCCTTGTCATCAAGGAGCTCACCATTTAGGTAGCAACGTCAACAAGCACATCATGACGGAAAAATCGTCACACATTTTAACAGAGGTAAATCTATAGGAACATAGATAAGAAGGGTCCCCACCTGTTCCACTGGGGAAGTTGGTTTGGGGAAGGCCTCATAATGAGAGTGTCCCATAAAATAGATCATTCCTAAAACTTTTTTTTTACTGTGTGATGCATCATAGAGAAATGAATATAAATGATGCACATGTTTATTTTAAAATAATAAATGAACATCTGTGAACCCATGACCCAGCCTAAGAAACAGAACAGCTTCCATACCTTTGAAGTCCCTCTGCGTGTCCCTTTCTGATATAATCCTTATGTTTTATTAATCAGTCCTTTGTTTTTACTTATCATTTTACCACCTATATATCTCACTAAACTATACACTTTTTTGGTTTGCTTGGTTTTGAATTTTATATAAATGAAGTGATGCAGTATTATGAGTTTTTTTATTCAACCTTTTATGGGTTTTTTGAGAATTGTCTACATTCATATACGTAGCTACAGTTAATTAGTTTTTAATTGATGTATAGTAGTCTACTGTATGAACATACCCTAATTTATTGATCCATTTCACCATTAGTAACTATTGATATTTGGTTGTTTCCAGTTTTTTGCTATTATAAACAAGGACACTGTGAACAGTCTTCTATAAGTCCCCTGGTACATATGTCCCCTGCAAGAGGAACTATTATGTTGTCACTGGTATATACGAATGCAGTTGGCTTAAACATTGTTTTTGTATCCAATAACTCTGCCAGATGCTCTCATTAATTGGAGAATTTTACCTGTAAATTATTTGGTATTTTTTTATAGACAACTATATCATCTGAAAACGATGTTTGTTTCTTTCTCTCAAATCCTTATGTATATTCTTTCTTATTTTACTACAATTGTTAAGACTTCTAATACGAACTTGTATGGAAGTGATGATAGCTGACATCTATGTCTAGCTCCTGATCTTAAAGAGAATGCTTTCAACATTTTACAATTAATTAGGCTATTGTAGGTTTTAAAGAATACATTATTGATTCCTTTATTAGGTAAAGAATATTTCTTCTATTCATAATTTGCTAAGAGGTTTTTTTTTTATCATGATTGAATTTTTAATTTGCCAAAAGTTCCTCTGCTTAAAAAAAAAGTTGTATGATTTTTTTAGCTTGAATCTGTTAATTCCTTAAGGTGAATTACCTTATTCAGTTGTCTAACATTAAACCAACCTTGCATTCATAGGAAAAACCCAATAGTTATTATCTATGTTAATGTATGTAGCTACAATTAATCAGTTTTTATTAATGTAGAGTATTGTGAACTTAGTGCCTTTTAGTCCTAGGTGGCAGTGCTTTTGCCAATAAAACTCTCATAAAGACTTTGTGGGTTTCCAGTTTATTTGATTCTGGTTTGCTTCATGCCATAGGGCTACATTCACAATTCTTTTTTAGATAGGACTCTCCTTATTTTTGGAAAATTAAAACCTTTTTGTCTAGCTGAGCAGGTCTAATAAAATCACCATAAACTTCAGAAGTCTTATCTAAGGGTCCTATAGCCACACTCTTGACTCAATCTTTACCCTGAGGCCATTACTTTGAAAATAATTTACTGGCTTCAGGAACTGGAATTAAGATGTAGTTTTGGTTCCCAGCCCGTTAAGTCCTGGTTTCTCTATAGTCATTCTAAACTCTTCTTGCAAACTGAATAATTCTTTCTTCAGCTCATCTCCCTCTTCCCATACCTTATCATAGGCAACCAAAAGAAACTAATCGAGACTTTCCACATTCTGCCTGGAAATCATCTTATCAAAGTCCAGTTTCTCTGCATCCTCACCAGCATTTGATATTGTCACTAATTTGTATTTTAGCTGTTCTGATACATGTGCAATAGTTTCTCATTGTGGTTTTAATTTACACTTCCGTGTGGTTAGTGCTATTGAATATCTTTTCATGTACTTATTTTCCATCTGTATATAATTATCAGTGGAATGTCTCTTTGTGTCTTAAGCCCATTTTCTAATTGAATTGTTGGCTTTTCTACTGTTGAGTTTTGCGATATATATATATATATTTTATCCTCATGAAGTCTAACTTATTGACTATTTCTTTTATGGATTATGCTTTTGGTGTCATATCTAAGAACCCTGACCAAGCCCCAGGTCCCAAAGATTTTCTCCCATGTTATCTTCTAAAAGATTTGTGACTTTACATTTAAATATATGATCCATTTTGAATTAATTATGTAAGTTATGAAACAAGGTGAGCTTCATTTTTTGGCCTATGGATGTCCAATTGCTCCAGCATCATTTTTTTTTTAATGTTAAAGAGACTCTGAATCTTGCACACTATTATATATAGAATGGATAAACAATAAGATTCTACTGTATAGCACAGGGAACTATATTCAATATCCTGTAATAAGTCATAATGGAAAAGATATGACAAAATATATACATGTATAACTGAATGACTTTGCTGTGCACCAGAAACTAACACTAACTAAACTAACATTAATATTGTAAATCAACTATACTTCAATAAAATTAATTTAAAGAGAAAAGAGAGACTCGAAATCATATTTAACTCCTCTGTTTTTGAAGACAATGCTCCAGTGGGGAAAAAGGGGTACTACCTCAATACTGCCAGGTGTGAGTGGAAGTTTGGATTTCTCACTCTGCTTCCATTGACATCTGGGGGACCCTGGGAAACATAGCAGGAATCAGCTCCCAGTGTAAAGAGCAGAGTAATAGATCACAGAGCTTGCGGGCCCAAGATCAGTTCAAGAAAATACTTAGAAATATTAATGCCTTGTACAAATATTAGCTATAATACATGGATATGTGGTGTGAGGTGCACCTTCACCACCCCTTAAGAGATCATCCATTCTAAAATCCCTGTTTTACAGATGAGCCCACTGAGGCTCAGAGAGAGACTCAAATGAATGCCAGATATACTCATAAAACCTCAAAAAAATTTAAAGTATGCAGTTATGACTAGAATTATTGCAGGGAGGAGCAAGGTGTAATGGTAACTGAGCCAATCACCAGTGAACGGTGTGATTCTGAAACTGGGGTCTTAAAAGACATTGGGATTCCCTTCTTGTTTTCTCTCTCAGATCACTCACTCTGAGAGAAACCAGCTACCATGTTGTGAAGATACATCAGGTGGCCGTGAGGAGAGGCCCACATGGCCAGGAACTGAAGTATCCTACCAAGAGCCAGCAAGGAACAGAGACTTCCAGTCAATGGCCCTGAGTGAACCATCTTGGAAGCAGCTCCTCCCTCCCCATTCAGGCCTTCAGACAATACAGCCCCACTTGACATCCTGACCACAGCCTCATGAGAGACCATAAGCCAAAACCACCCAGCTAAGTGGATGGTTCCTCACCCACAGAATCTAAGATAATAAATATTTGCTGTCTTCAATCACTACGTTTTGGATACAATTTGTTATGCATCAACAGATAATAGCACAGTGAATTATTATCATAAGACCTTTTAAAACCTTTTCCCGTTTCCATTTCTTGCCACCTCAGCGATCATGGCTGCCCCAGTCCATTCCAACCCGTGTCAAAATCTCAAAGTAAAGAGGGCTGAGTCTTGATCCCTTCCTTTCCAACTTTGCCACGTCTCAGGCGGCAACTGCTAAGCCCCACCCACCAATGCATATATGGGAGTGGCAATAGGGTCCCACTCCTGCACAGCTGGACCTCAGGAACTGACAGCTACCTTCCAGCAACAGAAGACTGCCGGCAAATTTTAGAGATCAGCTCTCCAATTTCAAAAACTAAAAAATTATTTGGAAGAAGTGTTTCTATTAGGTCACACTTGTGAAAATGTTTCCATTGAACTACCCCCTCAGTAACAGAGCAGAAAGTTTTAACTGGCCCTTCTGAGAGATGACCAATTTACACATCCACTGCTCCCCGACCCAACACACAGACACACAGAGGTAACACGTAATGCACCGCTCGCCACTGAATAATGGGGCTTCTGCCATGGGTATCTGATAGTTATTCTTGGGGGAAGTCAGGCTCACCTCCCACCATGGAAGCTGGAACGAGGACGTGTGACCTAATCTCGGGGCCCATGAGGATTCAGAGAAGTCAGAACCATGGAGATCCTGCCTTGGTGGCAACATCCAGTTTCCAGGGCCAGCAGACGGCTGTGCCCACAGCCCCACACCCATGTCTGACAGTGAGGCCAGGCAAATGGGGCACCCAGTGTTTAACAGTGGTGGTGACAGCTCTGTCATCATTGGGCTTGTCCATGGTGCCATCTCTGCATTTCTGGGTGCCTGGTCTCCATATATGCCCCAAATGACTGCTCAGCCTTCCCAGACAGCCAGGGGTTTCCCAACATCCCTTCCAAAAGAGCCACTTTCTGTAGCTTGCAACTAAAACCTCAGATGAGAATACATTTCTTCCCTAAATCAGACCAAGAAAACTTCGATGTAAATTCAGGGCTGAGTAAGTGAATTCATGAAAACCAAAAAACCCTAAATTAACTGTCATCATCACCAATTAAGAGTTGTTTTCCATGAACTGTGTATTGTTTTAGGCAATGAATTACCCTAGAAATGACTTTTTTTTAAAAAGTGTAACCTTCTTTTTCAGAAGAAAAAAAAAGGTACATGGGTGACGACTCGGGAAGACAAAATCCAGAAAACCAAAGCAAAAAATGACACATGATTTATGAACTTGAGTACATAAAAGGCACAGAAAAACAGTCTTCAAAGATAGTGCAAGAAAGAGGAGAATAAAGGAAAATGTTGCTTCTTTATTAGATGGGGACAGAGAGGAATGAGTAGCAGATGATAGAAAAAAATATGAAATAATATTTTGATCTGGTTTGAGCTTGATCCATATCAAAAAAAATGATAAGGTGCAGAAAAGTAGAGTTAACACAGGGACTTGGAGAAAGGAAGGACAAAGTTGCAGGCAGCTTGAAGCTAGGTCAGAAGCTAAGAAAATTCATTTGAATGAGCTGAGGTCCTGTAGACATGAATCTTAGGAAACTTAGTGAAGTCACTGCCAGCAACTGCAAACTCAACAAACATGTATGGATTATTATTATTATGTTTGCAGTGCTGGCAACTGCAGACATATTCCACTCACAACAATGTTTTCCAGTAAACATTCTTATCCTTTAATCTGCAGGTAAAGAAACTGGGTCCAAAAGTCATGTGATAGGAGTGGCATGGTCCTAGTGCATCTTTCCCGCAGCTACCTTCCTAGGTGGGGAGATGAGGAAAGAGACAAAGACCCCAGAAGAACCAGCCTAGACCCTGGGACAGATTCAGGGTAGCAGGTACTGGAGGTAGGTAGTGTGCTAACTGCTGGCAGAGACAGAGAAACCAAAAGGGCCCTGGAAATCAGCTCTAGAGCCTGCCCCAACACTGCCTACTAGCTGTGTGACCTCGGGAAAGTTAATCTCCTGTTCTGGGCCTCAGTTTCCTAGTGAAATGAGGAGACGGGTCCAAGTGATCTTTGCCGTTGCTTCATATTCAAAGTCTATGATCCTGGCTAGGATCCGAAAATTCATAGAGGGATTCTAGGAAAGTTCGTGAAGCCTGAGAAAGACTATAGTTTTCCATTTACAGAGCACATATATATTTCTCTGGATTTCTGTTGTGTTACCTACACCCCTTGCATCCTGAGTTTAGCACCCTGCTCCGACCTCCCTGTCTTTCCTTTGATGCATTATCCTTCCCACATTCCATGGAATTCTGATGGGGCTACCAATCACAGTACTGACCCTACCCCTGGCCTAAGTGATTGGCCCAAAGGTTGGGCACATGACTCAAGAAGACCAATGAGAATCTTTCCCTGAATGTTTATGGATGGATACAGGGGGACAAAATGAACTGACTCCTGGGGTTGTAGGACTGATAAATATATACTGGAAATATTCTCTCATCACCCTCATCCCTACCACCACCACCCTTCCATATAGATATTTCCTCACTTTTCCACCTCACTGAGGAGGCTTATCTAGGGTAGAAGAGAAGCAGAGGCAGGAGATAATGGGAGGAAGGGAGAACAGGCACTGTGGGACCACATTGCTTGAGGACCTTAAAGTCAGCTCCACTCAAGGCTTCTTAGCATGAGAACCCCCAAAGTCTACATATTTGGGGGTATCAGCTCCTATGGCTGCTATAACAAATTACCACAAACTTAATGGTTTAAAACAACTGAAATGTATTCTCTCATAATTCAGGAGTCCCAAAGTTTGAAATCAGTATCACTGGACCAAAATCAGGCTGTCAACAGGGAAGTGCTCCCACCAGAGGCTCCAGGGGAGAATCTGTTCCTTGCTGCTTCTAGCTTCTGATGGCTGCTGGCATCCCTTGGCTGGTGGTAACATCACTCCAATCTCAGCCTCTGTGCTCACATTGCCCCCTCTTTAGCCTGCATCAAATCTCCCCCTGCCTTCCTCCACCAGCTTGAATTCCATTTCTATTATTTGCTGCAGAAAGAGTTGTAACATAATGTTGACTGCGTAAAATTAGGGAAATAACAGATATAAAGAAGAAAATTAAATCCCACCCCATTCAATCATTCAACTATTAATGAATGCCTAACATAGAGCAAGGTTCTGGTTAACAGGAACAAAACTGGCCTGATTTCTAACCACTGGGGCCTCATAGTCTGATGAAAGAAAAAGAAGTAAACAATCAAATATAAACTGCTCTGATGGAAACTATGACAATGCTTTATTGCCTTCCATTATTTTCCTATGCACATTTTTCGTTATTGCTCTCTGCAGTTTTATTATCTCCCTTTCTTCACTTGATTTTATATATGTAATTAGCATTGCCCATGTAATTAAGCATTCTCCTAAAGCAAGATTCTCATATTGAAATATTCCTTTATCTGAATATGCTGTGGTATGTTTAGTCATTCTCTAATATTGTTTTAAATTCTTTTTACTCTCACAAACAATATGATGAACATCTTCACTGGAATGACTAATTGCTTCCTTAGAAAAAATTCTGAGAAATAGAGGGAGTTACTAGGTTGGAAACCACTTTTTAAATGGTTCTGGATGAATACTGCCAGGAGTCTCTCGAGAAAGACCAGCAGTTCACACTCCTACAAAATTGTTTCACAGCGTCTTTCTCTACATTTCATTTTTTATTTTTTTAAATTTATTTAGTTAATTTATTTATTATTTTTGGCTGCGTTGGGACTTCATTGCTGCGCGCGGGCTTTCTTTAGTTGCGGCGAGCGGGGCTATTCTTTGTTGCAGTGCGCAGGCTTCTCATTGTGATGGCTTCTCTTGTTTTAGAGCACGGGCTCTAGGCACTTGGGCTTCAGTAGTTGTGGCACGCAGGCTCAGTAGTTGTGGCTCGTGGGCTCTAGAGCACAGGCTCAGTGGTTGTGGCGCACGGGCTTAGTTGCTCCGCAGCATGTGGGATCTTCCTGGACCAGGGCTCAAACCCATGTCCCCTGCATTGGCAGGCGGATTCTTAACCACTGCGCTACCCGGGAAGCCCGTCTACATTTTATTTTAAATTTCTGTCAAGTTGATGGATAAAAATTATGTCTTGTTTAAATATGTATTTTTCTGATTATTAGAGTGAATCTTTTTTTAATCTCAGCAATCAACTTTATTTCTTCTATGAATTTTTTTCATGTCTTTTGCCATTTTTGCCCTTAGATTATTAGGTTTTTTTTTTCATGAATTGGTAACCAAGTTGTCATGTTTGTGGCAAATAGTTTTTTTCTGGTTTGCCATCTACCTTTTTATTCTGTTTGTGATACTGATTTCAGACTTGTGGCATCCAGAATTATGAGAGGCCACCAAGTTTGTGGTAATTTGTTACAAGGGTCACAGGAAATGAATACCCCCCATAGGGAACCCCAGATGTGAACTGTTTAGCTGAAAGAGTTCTGGCTTTGCCTCTGCAGTTACCTCCATGCCTGACAGTGGGCTTATTGTGAGGAGAGGGTCAGCACTCCAGAGGTCTTTTTTTTTTTTTTTTTTTGTGGTACGCGGGCCTCCCTCTGTTGTGGCCTCTCCCGTTGCGGAGCACAGGCTCCGGACGCGCAGGCCCAGCGGCCATGGCTCACGGGCCCAGCCGCTCCGCGGCATGTGGGATCCTCCCAGACCGGGGCGCGAACCCGGTTCCCCTGCATCGGCAGGTGGACGCACAACCACTGCGCCACCAGGGAAGCCCGCAGAGGTCTTGATTCAGCCTCACAAAACACAGAAGTGAAATGTGACAATGTTCTTTTGGAGACAAAAATGCAAATTGCTCTTTGGACTGGCCTTCACCTTCATTTTATGATTTATCTTTTTTTGGTACACATATGGTTCATTCTCAAGATTTACAAGGTCTAAAAACCAGTTTTGTAAAAAATTCCCCAAAGTACAGTAAGTTCTCCTCTAAATTGACACACTTCTGACAAACCTACCCCACATGGTAAGAAAGATCTTGCAAGTTGGAGTGCAAGGCCCAGCTGGGGGCATGCATAGGTATATGACAGTATGTCGCTACTCTCCATCCCCATCCCTGGAAGAGCATGAGGGTTTTGTCATAACTATTGCTGTTCGTCTGCTTTCTGTGTGTTTTGGAAATCATTTAATATGACACATGTCTGAGTGTACAAAGACAGTCAAAGGGTACCCAACGGTACCCAAGCTGAGAGCCAGAGTTCAATTGCTCAGGACAAGAAAAAAGATTTTAGAGGCCATAAAAGCATAAGAGAGAAATAGAGGAAACAGGTGCCTGGCACCTGGAAGGAAACTGAAGAAGGAATGGAGATGTTTAAAAGGAGATTTCACGAGTTTTATCGCGAGGAATGTGATGCAAGCCTTCTTCCTTCAGGGAAATATACACACCCCACAGGTGCACTTGGAATAGAGCCATCGGATGAGAAATGAAATGGTGAGAACAGCCTTGAACTGGATGCTGGTTGAGCACCAAGATGGAGGGAGAGGGCCAGCCAAGCCCAGATCACAGAGGCCCGGGGCACTCGCTGGCAGAGGGACGGTCACTCTCCGTGATGTGGTCCAGGGGAAGGCAGCACTCTGGCTCACCAGCTCACATTGGGCTGGTTGGCAGGATGACACTCTTTGTGCCTCTTTTGGCTACACTGACCAGAGTAAGCTCATGCCTCCATCCCTTCCCACCTGGAAATTCCCAGCAGCCTCTCACCTGTCCCGCCCCCAGCCACCAGTGTGATCTCTCTAAGTCACAGGTCTGATGCATTTCTCCTGGATTATAACCTTTGATGGCTCCCACTTGCCAGCCCTCTCCTGTGCATGCAAAGGCTGGAGATATCGTCCCGTCCAAGTTTCCATCCTCGTCCCTTCTTCCCTGTGCACAGAGCCTCTGTTTCACCACGCCCGAACGCTCCAACCTCCACGCTCTGACACATGCCCTTCCCCACCTGAAATGCCATCCCGACTCCTAGGTTGCTCTGATAGATTTATGCACCCCCTTCTCTGGGCTCTCAAAGCACATAAAACCTACATGGATTCTTGTAAAAACAAGTTAAGCCTCCGAGTACCTATTACACACCAGAACTTCTGCTAAGTACTTTACTGTATTAGCTCACTGACCCTACAACCCTGTGAGCTCAGTCCTACTATTAGCTCATCCACGGATGAGGACACTGAGGCCCAGAGAGGTTACGTGCCTTGACCAAGGGTATATAGCTAGTGAGTAGCAGTTCTGACATTTAAGCCCTGGCCTCTTAACCATCACTTTATGTGGCTCAAAGCACTTCCCATATTGTGTTTTAATTGGGAGCTTGTATTTAATTTGGGAGCTCACCAGGAGCTCCCAAACCTGGCTATCCTCAGGATAACTTACCCATGAATCAGAATGTCTTGGGGCAGGGCCCAGGAGTCTGTCATTTTTCAAAAGCTGTCCAGGTAGTACAGGTGCCCAGCCAGGCTTAGGAGTAGGGTGACCAACCATCCTGATTTGTCTGGCACTAAGAGGCTTCAGAATGTGGGAAAGTCCTGGGCAAACTGGGACAAGTTGGCCACCCACTAGGAAGGTAAGCTGTGCCCATCAGTCTCCCCTCAAGGACTGTGGGCTCCCTGTGGCTGAGAACCACGTGTTACTCACCCTGTATCACTTTGGCACCCAGCAGTGTCTGGCTCAGAGTAGGAGCTTGATAAATGGAGAGACGTGTGTCATGTGTCTAGAACTCATCCACAAGCCAGAACAATTTTCTTTAGCTTCAGGCTCAGCTGGAAAATCATCTTCAGGGGCCCTGGGCAGGGTGGGAGGTCAGGTCAGAGACAGCCACCCGGGTACAGCCTTCGTCTTGTTCACGCCACACTGCCCCACTTTACCTTCCCAGGAGAAGCCACTCTGGCTTGGGGATAACCAGGTGGCAGGGGTCAACTGGAAGACTATCCCCAGGAGACCTCAAAGGGATTCCTGCTTTTCCCAGCCATGTGTGAGCAACATGGGGCTCCCAGGAAGACTCAGAGAGTGAAGGCAGAGGCCTTGGCGAACATTGGTCCAATCCCCCGCGTTACAGATGAGGAAACTGAGTCCCTTCCTCGTGGATTTGTGTGTGCTCTTTGTGAAAGAAGGAAACTAGCTCTTTGCCCACGATATATTTGCAAGTGTATTTCCTCAGTTTGCCCCTGATCTTTGAGGTATGTTTATGGTATTTTTTTCCCATAGTGATGTTTTTTAATTTTTATGTAATCATGTACTATTAATGTCTTTCTTTATGGCTTTGGGGTTTTATGCCCTACTGAGAACTTTCTTACTTTCTACTTACTTTCTTCTAGAAAGTAAGTACAACTTACTTACTTTCTTCTAGAACTTTTATAAAATATTTTGAGTGTGAAGACTGTTAGAGATTCAGCATTTTCCCCCCATATTAAACCCAGACAGGAGAAATAACTCTTTCAAAGTCACAAAGTGGGTCTGAAGTCTGCTGAGATTAGGGTGTCCCATTCTGAGCTCACCACACTGTCATTACCCCCAAATTGCATTAAAGATCTTGTCTTTAACCACTCTTTCTGTGGTTAAAGAGAAGCCCCAAAAGAATAACTTGTTTTCATTGTATTCTGTCTTGAATTATAGTCATTTGTGAGTTTGGATTTCCTCATACTCATTTTGTAACTATATTCTGTTCATCTGTGGCTCCTACCAACCCTCAATACCTTACGCAGTGCTTCGCATAAGTAATTGGGAATTAAACTGAGTTGTATGCTGCAACTGGCTGTGTGAAGTGAAGGGCCCTTGGATCCCCTAAATGCAGAAACAAGGGAGTTGGTTGGGTCACTGACCTGTAGGCCCTTCTATTCCTAAGGCTCCATGACCTTGGCAGGGGTTGCCAAAGAAAGAGATGCACCCAAGTGTGACCTCTGTCTTCTCTTCCCACTTGTCATGATTGGGAGCCTGCCTGCCAGAGGGCTCTGGAGCAGTTGCTGGGTTCACAGGATAAAGGGGCTTGATCTATGGGGAAACACAAAGAAGGGATTAGACAGGAAGAGAAACTGCAGCTCCTCTGCCTGATTTTGGGTCTTCTCTTGTCAGCCCACCTCTCAGATGTATTTCTTAGACCACATGGGACAGAATGGCAGAAATTGAAGAAAAGTGAGAACTGAATAGGGAAGAGGGCGCTCTCTGTTTCTCGAGCCTTCAGAAACTAGAATCTGCCCAGTGTCTTTTGTGGTCAGCATATCCCACCATTCGAGGCCAATACAAGCATGTCCCAATTCTTTAGAATGCTCAAGGAATGCAGTGTCCTGACATGTTGCAGACCCTTATGCGTAGAATGGCCACCATTACTGAAGGTGCCTTGTTTACTTACCCACTCAACAGTTACGGGATGCCTACTGCATGCCTGACTCCATGCGCTGTTCTAGGTGCTGGGAGGCAGCAGTGAAAGAGAGAGAGAGTTGCCTCTTCTCATGGAAATTACTTTTCAGTAGAAGGAGACAGAGAGCAAACAAATAGACCCAAAATGCACAAGAAAATATCAGATATTGATAAATGTTACTGGGAAATGCTACGCCAGGCAGTGTGTTAGTGGGTAGTCAGGAAAGGAGGGGTCATGTCACCTGAGACCTGAGTGATGAGAAGGACCCACCCACCTTGTAAAGACAGAAGAAGAGTATTTCAGGCAAAGGCACAAGTGGAGATCCTGAGGCAGGACCTAGTGAACTGGAAGGCCAGCTGGAGCATGTTGAGTGGGGAGGAGAGGGGACAAAATTGAGAATACTAGATAACAATAAAGTACACTTCGCGTGCACTGATGATGGCTGAACTTGTCAATAGTGATTCCGAAAGATCTTTATCACCTATGCCTAGAGGGACTTCCCATGTCACAGGTGACAGGGTCTTCAGCCACCCTCTGGTCCAGGGTGTCTCAAACTCAGGAACTCTCTCTGACAAAGGAGAATAACAGCATATCCCCAGAGTTTCTAGAAGTTTTGACCAAGTTTTGCTTTTTGAAGATGTGTGTTCTAGCTTTGAAACAAGGGCAGATTTTGCATTCAATTCCCCGAGATAACCATATTTGCTTTCATGTTTAAAATGATGTTCCGAATAATCAAATAAAATGAATGCTCCAAAAGGTTGGCCATGTACGTGCTCTGTGGCCTTACGGATCCCCTGGCATGCCATCAGGTACCCCAGTTTGAGAAACACCAATCACTTGGCAGATGAGAGAACAGAAGCCCAGAAGGATAGGATGAGGTGATTTTCCCAAGTTCATCCAAGTTGTTGGAGAAACATAAAGTGCTGGTGTCTTGTGCTTTCTGAATGTTAGGATTCTAATGGGCAGCTGTTTCCTGCTCATTCGAATATATTTTGAGGGCTTGTTTTATTTCTTTTTAAATTTTAATTGGAGTACAGTTGATTTACAATGTTGTGTTAGCTTCAGGTGTACAGCAAAGTGGATCAGTTACACATATACATATATTCACTCTTTTTTAGATTCTTTTCCCATATAGGTCATTACAGAGTATTGAGTAGAGTTCCCTGTGCTATACAGTAGTTCCTTATTAGTTATCTATCTTATATATAGTACTTATATATGTCAATCCCAAGCTTCCAATTTATCCTTCTCCCCTTTCCCCCCTGGTAACCATAAGTTTGTTTTCTACATCTGTGACTCTATTTCTGTTTTGTAAATAAGTTCATTGGTACTACTTTTTTTTTGAGATTTTCTTTTCTTTTTTTAAAACTCTTTATTTTATGTTAGAGCATAGTTGATTAACAATGTTGTGTTAGTTTCAGGTGTACAGCAAAGTGATTCAGTTATACATATACATGTATCTATTCTTTTTCAAATTATTTTCCCATTTAGGTTATTACAGAATATTGAGCAGAGTTCCCTGTGCTATACAGTAGGTCCTTGTTGGTTGTCTATTTTAAATACAGTAGTGTGTACATGTCAATCCCAAATTCCCAATCTATGCCTCCCCCCAACCCTTCCCCCCATAAATTCATTCCCTAAGTCTGTGAGTCTGTTTCTGTTTTGTAAATAAGTTCATTTGTATCATTTTTTCAGATTCTGCATATAAGCAATATCATATGATATTTGTCTTTCTCTGTCTGACTTACTTCACTTAGTATGATAATCTCCAGGTCCATCCATGTTGCTGCAAATGGCATTATTTCATTTTTTTATGGCTGAGTAATATTCCATTGTATATATGTACCACATCTTCTTTATCCATTCCTCTGTTTATGGACATTTAGGTTGTTTCCATGTCTTGGGTATTGTAAACAGTGCTGCAATGAACATTGGGGTGCATGTATCCTTTCAAATTAAGGTTTTCTCCAGATATGTGCCCAGGAGTGGGATTGCTGGATCATATGGTAGCTTTATTTTTAGTTTTTTAAGGAACCTCCATACCATTCTCCACAGTGGCTGCACCGATTTACATTCCCACTAACAGTGTACAAGGGTTCCCTTTTCTCCACACCCTCTCCAGCCAGGGCTTGTGTTATACCCGGCTTGACAGGCTCCTCTCTGTTCCCAAGCTAGTCCTATTGGCTTCATCCTAGTCACTGCATTGTCATTTCAGGCTGTGGGAGATGAAGGGCATGCCAGCCCTGTGAAGGGGATGCTGGGGGCCAGAGACACTCCTTGTGCAAAGCTGCCCTCCCAGGATCAGCTTCCCCCACGGACCAAGGGAAGCATCCTCAAAACTCTTCTGGGCCCCCACTCACGAGGTAAGAGAAGCCGTGTCTCCAGCAAAGATGAGACCGTCTTCCCATGGCTTTAAAATCCCTGCATTGGCCGCATACAATGTATTGTGCCACTGTTTAGCATGAGACTTACAAAGAGGTTGATGTGAAGGGAGAAAAACTTATGTTTTAACGCTAGTTAAAGCAACAGGTGACAAAATTAAATATGCAGGGTAAACTCAACTAAACTTGCAGGGGAAAGCATAGGAAAAAGGAAAGACTGGAAAGAATTAGGCCAAAAGGTTAACAATAGTAGTCACAGGAAAATGAGATTGTGGAGAATGTGGGGATGTGGGATTTGGGCTATTTTAATGATTTTTACATTTTCCAAATTTTCTCTGTGTGTGACGGGGTGGAGAGGATTGAACAGAAGGTGTCTTTCTCAAATTCCCAGCTCGAGAAAATATCAATATGAACATAGAATATTTTTAAAGTCTTGAAGGTGAGTATTCAATGTGTTTATAGAGAAAGCCGTGTGGAACTTACTGGGCTATTGTAGCTGCCAATTAATTAATGGTGATGAAACAGATACAAATAATTTATGATCAGCAAGTTGATTGTTTTGAAAAGAGTGCTTCTAAAATTCTGGAAGTACTTTCAAATGGACTAAACATTTTCCATATAATCCTGTTCATATTCCTTACCATTTGGGGAAATCCTTTGATAGTTTAAAAGGGAAAGCAGCTTAACCCTTACCTAAGTTATCACAAATTCATGGAACCCATGTACTACGATTCCAGGGCACATCTGGCTTGACCCGTCCACCCCAGCCTGTGGCAGAGGGGGAGAGTGCCCTGAAGAAAATGGCCAGGAGGCTCTCACCCCTGCTGTCCCGGTTCCCTGGGACCTCGTAAGAGGTCACCCCCATCCCTCCCCTCCAGACTGAATTTCTTGTCCTGTAAGATGAGGAGCATGGCCCAGGCATATCAAAGGTCTCTCCAAGTTATTCATTTATTCACTTTTACTTATTGAGCACCCACAGGGGCCAGGCATGTCTCCAGACACTGGGGACAGCATTGAATGAAGCAAAATCCCCGTTTTCTTGGCATTTCACCTTCTTCCCAAACATGTAGAGCTCTGACCTTCTCTAACACCTGTTACAGACACGGCTGCTTTCTGCACGTAATCACACACCGCCTGTCATGTGAGTTTAACTGACCTGCCAACGTAATATGGAAGAACCTTTTGTATTCTATTACAAGTTAATCACTAAAGGGATGTTGCCTATAAGCTTAAATTATACATAATGACCCATCTCTGGAAACCCTGCCTTTCAGGCAATGAGCTTTAAGCTAAAATACCTTTGTTCAGCTCACAGGAAACATCCAGACCAGGCCGACCTATGAATGACTGCAGGGAGGAAGAAATTAATACATGGCCTCTGGAGGCTGCCCGGAACCAGGAAGTGTTTGACTTTACTCCCTTTCCTTTTAGTATAGAAGAAGCCTGGATTCTAACTCAGGCCAGATGGTCCTTTGGGGCACGAGTCCACCATCTTCTCAGGCTGCTGGCTTTCCGAATAAAGTCGCTACTCCTTTGCCCCACCCACTCATCTCTCCATTTATTGGCCTGTCGTGAGGCAAGCAGTACAAAGCTCGGTAATGCCAACTCGATTATAAACTCCAGGGGAGCAGAGACCAGGATCTCTTTTAATGTGTTTCCACAGTCCTTAACACAACGCTAGCACCCTAATTTTTCAATTAGGAAAGCACAGTATCTGCACACTGTAAGGACTTGATAAATGTTTGTTGGATGAATAATAAGGATCATACAACATGTTGGACATTTACAGACATTAGGTCCTACAGTCCTCAAAAAAGCCCTAAAAGGTGGCAATTTATGATGGGGAAAGAGAGGTTAAGTGACTTGTTAAGACACACAGTAGGTGGTGGATCCTGGATACAAGCCCAGGTCTCAACCTTCCTAAAATAAAATGTAACATGAAACAAGACAGTTTCTGAAACATATCACATGCAGAGTGGGAACAGTGTTCTTCAGAGAAGGGAAGGATCTGTGAGGCCAGAATGGGCAGGGAAGAAATTATGGCAGAAGTGGGGCTTTGGCTGGACTTTGAAGGATGGAGGAGGGGAGAAGGATGGCAAAAATGACAGTGCATGAATCCATGAGGTCCAGAGCCCCAGGCAAAGACCTGAGATTGGCCTCAGCTGACTCAGGGCACTTTAGCCAACTGAAGGGTCTGATGCACGTTTCTCTAATAGCTGGAAAGTGATGAGAAAATAATTGTTCAATATGTGCAAAAGATCACTAGCCTAACTAAGCATGTGGATGAGCTTGAAATGAAGCCAGACACCCTCCCCGCTGTGAATACCAGGCTGCAGAGCAGACCTGTTGCTGCTGTAGCCCATGAGCCTGACCCTGAGCAAAGCAGTGGGGGCTGGGAGCAGGTGCCCCTACAAGGCCTTCAGTGAGGTAACGGGGGCCCTTCATACACTGCTTGTTTCTGCAGAGCCTTGACCTCTGCCATATGCACTCTGACTCAGTGACCTCCCAGGAAGCGGTTATTTCACACCCACAAGATGCACTCACAGGCCTTCCAAAATGATGCAGGGAAAGCACCCTGGCCTTTGATCCTGGTGACCACAGTTCTTGACCTAGCTCTGCCATTTCTGGGTATGTAACTTTGAACAATTCATGACAAGACTTGTGGTCTCTGAATAGTAGTATGGGACAGTACAGTGACTTCCTCACATCGTGTGGTGCCCTCAAACCAGTTGAGATCGATATAGTGCATCAAGACTAGGACTTCTTAGAATGACATGAAATGGAATAGCATCAAAAACTCAACATGCCCAAAGATGACACGCAGGTGGACAATGGCCACATGAAAAGATGCTCAACAACGTTCATCATCAGGGAAATGAAAATCAAAATCACAATGAGATATTACCTCACACCTGTCAGAATGGCTGTCATCCAAAAGAACATAAATAACAAACGTTGGCAAGGATGTGGAAAAAGGGAACCCTCGTACACTGTTGGTGGAAATGCAAATTGGTGCAGCCACAGTGGAAAACAGTATGGAGGTTTCTCAAAAAACTAAAAATAGAACTACCATATGACCCAGCAATTCCACCCCTGGGTATATATCCGAAAAAAACAAAAACACTAATTCGAAAAGATACATGCACCCCAATGTTCATAGCAGCATTACTACAGTTGCCAAGATATGGAAGCAACCTAAGTGTCCATCAACAGATAAATGGATAAAGAAGATGTGGTATATATATACAATGGAATACTGCTCAGCCATTAAAAAAAATGAAATTTTGCCATTTCCTGCAACATGGATGGACTTGGAGGGTATTAAGCTAAGTGAAATGTCAGACAAAGACAAGTTCTGTATGATACCACTTATATGTGGAATCTAAAAATAAAACAAATGTCCCTATTGGCAATCTGTATGTCTTCTTTGCAGAAATGTCTGTTTAGGTCTTCTGCCCATTTTTTGATTGGGTTGTTTGTTTATTTGTTATTGAGTTATATGACCTGTTTGTATATTTTGGAAGTTAAGCCCTCATCAGTTGCATTGTTTGCAAATATTTTATCCCAGTCCATAGGTTGTCTTTTTGTTCTGTTTATGGTTTCCTTTGTTGTGCAAAAGCTTATGTTTGATTACGTCCCATTTGTTTATTTTTGCTTTTATTTCTATTGCCTTGAGAGACTGACCGAGAATATGTTGCTATGATTTATGTCGGAGAATGTTTTGCCTATGTTTTCTTCTGGGAGTTTTATGGTGTCATGTCTTATATTTAACTCTTTAGGCCTTTTTTAGTTTATTTTTGTGTATGGTGTGTGTGTTCTAACTTCATTGATTTACATGTGGCTGTCCAGCTTTACCAACACCATTTGTTGAAGAACCTGTCTTTTCCCCATTATATATTCTTGTCTCCTTTGTTGAAAATTACTTGACCATAGGCACGTGGGTTTATTTCTGGGCTCACTATTCTGTTCCATTGATCCATATGTCTGTTTTTGTGCCAATACCACACTGTTTTGATTACTGTAACTCCGTAGTACTGTCTGAAGTCTGGGAGGTTATGCCTACAGCTTTGTTCTTTTTCCTCAGGATTGCTTTGGCAATTCTGGGTCTTTTATGGTTGGCAATTCTGGTCTTTTATGGTTCCATATACATTTTAGGATTATTTGTTCTAGTTCTGTGAAAAATGTCATGGGTAATTTGATAGGGATAACATTAAATCTATAGATTGCTTTGGGTAGTATGGCCATTTTAACAATATTAATTCTTCCAATCCAAGAGCATTGGGATGTCTTTCCATTTCCTTGAATCATCTACAATTTCCTTTCTTTTTTTGTTGTTTTTTTTTGGCCTCACCACATGGCTTGTGGGATTTTAGTTCCCCGACCAGGGATTGAACCTGGGCCCTTGGCAGTGAGAGCATGGAGTCCTAACCACTGGACCACCAGAGAATTCCCTACAACTTCCTTTATCAATTTTTTATAGTTCTCAGCATACAAGTCTTTCATCTCCTTGGTCAGGTTTATTCCTAAGTATTTTTTAATGCTATTTTAAAAGGGATTGTTTTTTATTTTCCCTTTCTGATACTTCATTGTTAGTGTAAAGAAGTACAGGACTTCCCTGGTGGTCCAGTGGTTAAGACCCTGCACTTCCATTGCAGGGGGCGTGGGTTCGATCCCTGGTCAGGGAAGTAAGATCCCAGATGTTGCGCAGTGTGGCCAAAAAGAAAAATAATTGTAAATCAAGTACACTTCAATTAAAAAACAAAACAAAACTGATTTCTGCATGTTAATCTTGTATCCTGCTACCTTGCTGAATTTGTTTATCAGTTCTAGTAGTTTTTGTGCAGAGTCTTTAGGGTTTCCTAAATATAGCATCATGTCATCTGCATATAATGACAATTTTACCTCTTCTCTTCCAATTTGGATACCTTTTATTTCTTTTTCTTGTCTGATTGCTGTGGCTAGTACTTCCAATATTATGTTGAATAGAAGTGGTGAGAGTGGGTAGCCTTGTCTTGTTCCAGATTTTAGTGAGAAAGCTTTCAGCTTTTCACCATTGAGTATTATGTTGGCTGTGGGTTTGTCATAAATAGTTTTTATTACGTTGAGATATGTTCCCTCTATACCCACTTTGGTAAGAGTTTTGATCATGAATGGATGTTGAATTTTATCAAATGCTTTTTCTGCATCTATTGAGATGATCATGGACATTACATCAAAAAAAAGCATAATACACATTCTTTTCAGGTGCACATGGAATATTCTCTAGGATTAACCACATACTAGGACACAAAACAAGCCTCAACAAATTTAAGAGGAGAGAAATTATTTCAAGCTTCTTTTCTGACCACAACAGCATAAAACTAGAAATCAACCACAGAAAGAGAAATGAGAAAAAAACAATTATATAGAGACTAAATAACATGCTACTGTTGTACATCAACTACACTTTAATAATTAAAAAAAAAAGTGCATCTCATGTTTGATGAAACTTATATTCATAGAAGGTGATCACGTTAAAATGATTTCTCATTGTGCACCATGCTCAGAAAAGTCTGAAAGCCCCTGGCCTGTTGGCTGAGGGTAAAGGGTGTGGAGTCAGATGGCCTCAGTTTGAATTGGGCTCAGCCACTTGCTAGCTGTGTGATTTGGGGGCAAGTTATTTCATCTCTCAGTTTCAACATCTATAAAATCTGGAAGATAATATTACTAACCTCATAATGTTGTTGAGAGAATTAAATCATTCAATCAATAAATCAATATATATAAAGTCCCTAGGACCATACCTGGCATTCAGTAAGGAATCTGCTACTGCTGTTTCCATGTTGGTTGTTGAGGCAGCTGGACCAGAAACAACTGAAGTCCAAGAGCTCCCAAGACTAACTCAAGATCCCTTGGTTTTCGCTCAGTTCAAAGAGCCCAGTGTCATTTTTCTGAAGCTTTAGCTTGGGTCCAGGTAGGCCTGGGGGCCAGTGATGAAGCAGGGCATGGAGAAGGTTCTGCTTTCCTCTGCCCAGGCCCTGAGATTCCCCCCGGAACTGTCCCTCACTCAGACGCAAGAAGCACCAGAGTACTCTAACAGCAAGCATGTCTTGGAGTTCCAAAATGAACAAACCAAACTGCAACAGAAACTGCAAAAACACCCCTCACCCCCTTCACACACACACCAGGGCCAGGAGAGCCAATGTCAGTAAGAGAGACAGTTGGCAAACTGTAGCTTTGCTTTTGCTTGTTTGCTCCTGCAAAGTAACTCACAATTTGACAGAAAAATAAGATAGAGGTCACAGTCTGTTAACAGTCTTATAGCATGTGCTAAACATTGTTAAATTGCTCTCTTCAAGGATAACACTGATTTACAATATGAACAGTTATATACATACATATAGTCAGCACATATACGATACAACAATAATGTGTAAGTATTGTAAGCAAACCTATTTCCTCACAGCTTTCCAGCATTGGATTTTACTACTTTATATTTGCAAATTTAATAAGTATATAGGGACACCTATTCTAACTTACTTATCTTTAAATACAGCATAATGAGGCTGACCTTTTTTTCCAGGTGTTCACTTCCTATATCATTTTTTCCTAACATGTAACCCCCGGTCTTTCAGTCAGCAATGTGTATTATGTAATTGCTAGGGGTTGAGTTTTATATTAGGTGGTAGAAAAGCAATGTTTATAAAAGCTGCAGATAAACTTCCTGTTCTCAAGGACATGGCTCCGAAATGGTCATGACAAGAACCAGCTTCACTATAACTGTACGTGCTGGCAAATGTCACTTCTAACAAGGTCCAAGCCAGCCTACTGCCAAATGCAGTTTTATAACAATCACTTTGCCTATGATTCTTCCTGCTATCCAGAACTGAACATCTCTGTCAATAAGTCAAGCCTCTGGGTCATACAAGCAACTGAAGAAGCCAGAGGTGACACCATCCCAGCCAAAATCAATGAGACCATTTTCTAACCATCCCTGTTCTGGGAAAACAACCTGCAGCCAGCAATGCCTTCATGGCATGTGGTGTGCTGTCTATGACCAGGATGGTGTCCACCAAAACTGAAGAAATATTCTAAGTATATGCCACCAAAACCCAAAAGGAACAGTACATCACCTCCAGTTCCAAAAGAAGTGGTGAAATGTGACCAAACTGCACTATGGCCCAACTGCCCCAAAACTGTACATGGGCAGTGATGGCTACTGGACCCACTACCATGTTGATTTTTATCATGTGTGAGGAAGACAACAGGAGGGTCAGGCCATGCCAGAGGATAAAACCTTTGGGGCTGGAGATAGGAAACCTAGACACATTTGTATTTATTGGTTGGTTTGCTGCATGTGTGTTTGCTGTGTCTTCCTTACACAGGAGGCTTTCCTCAAATGTTTGGTGACCTTGGCTGTCTGTTCCCATTTAGGAGGAAGACATTAAAAGTCAGTTAGCACCCTGAAACCTAGAAATTCCACTCCACAGACCTGCACACAAACATGCACCAAAAGATACATATAAGAATGTCCATACCAATTCTATTTGCAATAGCCCAAAATCTGAAACTACCCAGAAGTCCACCAAGAGTAGAAAGGATAAATAAGTTGTGGCATGTAAACATAATGGGATAAAATGCCTCAATGAGAATGAACAATCTATAACTATGTGCAAAAATATAGATGAATCTTACAAACATAATTCCAAGTTAAAAAAAAAAAAAGAAACCAAAAGGCTCACATGCTATATGAGTCCATTTATTTAAGAACAGAACAGGGAAAATTATTAATCTATGGTGTCAAAAGTAAAGATAGCAGTTATTCTTGGATGGGGATAGTGAATGTTCCTCCTATGTAAAGCAGAAAAGAAAAATGGAGAGAAATACACTGTAGGGAGAATTTAACACACCATTCTCAGTATAAGACAGATCAAATGGACAAAAATTGAGCAAAGACATAGAAATCTAAACAACCTAATCAACAAGGTAGGCCTTTAAAACCATTTAATCCTGATTTAAGCACACACACATGTGCACACAAACACACACATATTGGCATTCTGATTAGAAGGGCATTAAACTTATATATTAATTTTAGAAAGAGTTATATTTTTATAATAAGTTGTTTCATCTATGAGTATGGAGTGAATCTCTCCATTTGTTAATATAGAGAAAAGCTACTGATTTTTGTATATTTATCTTGTATATAGCCCCCTTTCAAAATTCTATTGGTAACTTTAATAGTTATTAATTTTAATCATTTGCTATGAGACTGGGTTTGCAATCTGGCCTGACAAAAAGATAATTTTCCCTTCTTTAATAATGTTCATATGGACTATTTCATTTCCTGTCTTATTTCATTAGTGAAAATCTCTAAAACTGTTCATCATTAGCAGTGATAACAGACAACCTTGTCCTGTTACTGATATTACATGGATGACTCTCTCAGGCACTGCTCAGAATCAAAAGGAGCCTGTGTCCTGTAGCCCCCTACCCAGGACGTTACCAAGGTCCTGATGTAATAGAGAAGGACAAATCTGACTCCATATTGGATGTTTCTTTTACTTTAACCTTTGTATTCTATTGCTTTTGCTACAAGTTAAGAATGTTGCCTATAGCCTGAAATATACAGGATAGCCCATTCTCAAGACTCTGACCTATAAAGGTGTAACACTTTTCCATTCACATAGAGATAAAAAGTTACAGAACAGAGAATAATAATTGTCTTGTTGGAGGTTTATAGGAACACTGTGACCAGATCTACATAGACAGCTGCAAGAACGAAGGATTCAGCACCAAGAAGCTTGCAACAATCAACCACACCCCTTCCCCTTTTAGTATAAAAGCTTGAATTCTTTTTTTTTAACATCTTTATTGGAGTATAATTGCTTTACAATGGTGTGTTTCTGCTTTATAACAGTGAATCAGCTATACATATACATATATCCCCATATCTCCTCCCTCTTGCGTCTCCCTCCCACCCTTCCTATCCCTCTCCTCTACGTGGTCACAAAGCACCGAGCTGATCTCCCTGTGCTATGCAGCTGCTTCCCACTAGCTATCTGTTTTACATTTGGTAGTGCATATAAGTCCATGCCACTCTCTCACTTCGTGCCAGCTTACCCTTCCCCCTCCCCTTGTCCTCAAGTCCATTCTCTACGCCTGCGTCTTTATTCCTGTCCTGCCCCTAGGTTTTTCAGAACCATTTTTTTTTTTTAGATTCCATATATATGTGTTAGCATATGGCATTTGTTTTTCCTACAAACAACTCAATTTCGTTTCTTTTTATGGCTGAGTAATATTCCATTGTATATATGTGCCACATCTTTATCCATTCATAAAAAGCCTGAATTCTTAACTCGGGTAAGATGGTTCTTTGGGACACTAGTCCTCCATCTTCACAAACTAAGAATGTTGCCTATAGCCTGAAGTATACAGCATAGCTTTAAAGTCAAGGCTCTGACCTTTAAAGGTATAACACTTTTCCATTAACAGAGAGATGAAAAAAAATAGCAGAACAGAGAATAACAGTTGTCTTGTTGGAGGCTTACAGGAGCATCATGACCTGATTTAGGAGGACTGCTACAAGAACAAAGGATTCTGACACCAAGAAGTTTGCACCAACCAACCATACCTCCTCCCCTTTTAGTATAAAAGAAGCCTGAGTTCTAACTTGGGTAAGATGGTTCTTTGGGACACTAGTCCTCCATCTTCTCAGTCTGCTGGCTTTCCAAATAAAGTCACTATTTCTTGCCCCGACAACTCATCTCTCGATTTATTGGCCCATCAGGCAGTGAGCAGTACCAGCTTAGACTCAGAAACGCTGACCATCACAACCCTTCACTCCAGGAGCCTACAATAGCCCGGAGCTGCAGTCCCTGGGGAGGCCTCTCTCCACTCCTTTCTCTTCTGTGTCCCTAGCTCAGGCCCCCGTGACCTTGTTCCCAAGCTATTACAGTGGCCTCCCAATTGGCTTCCCTTCCTCTCCTCCTTCCCCTCCTGTGCCCTCCTGCAGTCTGTCCAGCACACTACAGCCAACGTGAGCTTTCAAAATGCAAATCTGATCATGCCCCTCTTCTTCATCCCATTCTTCTGAGAATAAAGTGGTACAAGCCCGTGTGAGCACCGCCCCCACTCCAGCTTCATCTCCTCCGCTCTCCTACCCTCTCAGGAAGAACCTACCGTCCTTCAGTTCCCTGAATGCACCCTGTCCCTTCCTGTGTCACCACCTTACACCTGCTTTTATTACTTCCTGTACCACTCACACACACACACATACACACACTCCCTAACTCACACATATCACCAGTGTCATCAACTCCACAGATGTATACATACAATTATCCATTCAATGTCTTCACCTCTAGACTATCAATTCCATCACAGTAGAGACTGTGCATTTCTGCCACCCTTAACCCCAGCACCCAGTACAGGGCCTGGCCCCTAGGAAATGTCCAATAATTATTTTAAATTAATAATTAGTAGGCCAGTGGTTATTAGCCTTTCATATTTCATAACCCACCAATTCCTGTTTTATCCCCCTAAGAGATAGGTAGACATAAAAGCATCTTTTATCCTTATTTTAAAAAATAGTTTTTGGGAATTCCCCAGCGGCCCACTGGTTAGGACTTGGCGCTTTCACTGCCACGGCCCGGGTTCAATCCCTGGTGGGGGAACTAAGATCCCACAAACCAGGCAGCGTGGCCAAAAAAAAAAAAAAAAATTGGGGCCAGGCACATGATATTATATAGGCTGGTTTCTTTCGAGTCTCAAGGCTGGGTGCCACAACTCCAGTTTCCCCTGCCAAACCTTGGTCATGCCATGCAGTTTCTTTACCAGCCAGGAATGGATTATCTGTTGAGATTTCATCCCTCCGTGATTCACCACAAGGCCCCAAGCAGGGACACGTGAAGAAGGTATAACTCTCAAGAACCCACAGAATGTGTGTTTGTTCCTCAGTCACTGCACACACTCACCTCCAGCACCTGGCCCCTTCTTCCACCGAAACCCACCCCCCAGTGCGGCTCCCCAGCTCAGACCTCTTCCATGCCCAGGGCCTCTGCCCAGAGTTTTGCTCTTTGTTATGTCTATGGGCTCGGGGAGAGCTCCGAAAGTCCCACTTTTAAAGATATGCTGTAGGAAAGAACTCCAGCTGGCGTCCCTCCCTGGAAGCTGAAGCCTTGCGGCACAGACAGAATCTTATGGATAGTTATAATTTCAGCTTCCTGTTGGTCTGCTGCAAGTGCACCCTGAGGGCATGCCAGAGCCTGAAGGCAGAGTCTTGGAGCACTTAACTATGAATGCAAGAGACCTCCCCTCCCATGTGGTCAGCCAAACCGCAAGTGTATTCCCTTCACTCATTATAATGTAGCTAAGACAGTTAAGTATGGTGACTGTGGCACAATTAAAACTCATGTAATTAAAGAAGGTGGGGGTGAGAAGAAAAGGACTAGTTCTGAAAGCTCAGCCCAAGGGTTGAGAAAGAGAGCAATATTTATTTTCACCACTAGATGGCAGGCTTCCTGCTTTATTCCCCAGCTAGTCCAATTAAATTGAGAAATGATCCCCAACCAGCCCTGCCACAAAACAATCCTCCAAAGTAACCTCATAGAGACTCATAGAATGTTAAGGGCGGACAACAATTTGGTGAGTTTTTTTTAGCCAGACCTTACATTAACAGAAGAAGAAAGAGAGAGCCCAAGAGATCAGTAGATCCCAGGTTTACAAATTCTCCCGGGCCACCCTGCCTCTTGACAAAAGCCAAACAAGGGCTTCCCTGGTGGCGCAGTGGTTGGGAGTCCGCCTGCCGATACGGGGGACACGGGTTCGTGCCCGGTCCGGGAAGATCCCACATGCCGCGGAGCGGCTGGCCCGCGTAAAAAAAAAAAAAAAAAAAAAGCCAGACAAAAATTGACTTACAAAGAGATATGAGGGCTTCCCTGGTGACGCAGTGGTTGAGAGTCCGCCTGCCGATGCAGGGGACATGGGTTCGTGCCCCGGTCCGGGAAGATCCCACATACCGCGGAGTGGCTGGGCCCGTGGGCCATGGCCGCTGAGCCTGCGCGTCCGGAGCCTGTGCTCCGCAACGGGAGAGGTCACAGCAGTGAGAGGCCCGCATACCGCAAAAAGAAAAAAAAAAAAAAAAAAAATAAGAGATATGATATGGATATGCTCAGTTTCTGAAAAATTCGTAGAGCCGTGTTATGATTTCTGCACTTTTCTGTGTGTATGTAATACTGACAGAGAGAGAGAGAGAGAAACTCTTCCACAAATGGAGTGGGATGTTTGCCTAGATTTGGTCTTGTTTATTTGTGAGCTTGGCTAGCCCTTGGCTGGTGAGCAACTTGAAGTCTGGGATCCTTTATGCAGCTCTGTGCCTTATGCAAGCCTTATGCAACAACTGACAAAAGGACAGATGAGGCATCTGAATTGTTTGGAATAAATTAAAGTGACTGCAACCAGCTGGGTGACTTTAGCCAAGGGACTTGCTCCTTGGGACCTCAATTTCAAAAATTCAGTGCTGAAGTACACTATCATCTAATCTCTGAGTGCAAAATAAATCAGAGAAATACCTAGTAGAGTGCTGCAAATGTTGTAAGACAGTGTTTCTCAAAGTGTGGTCCAAGGACCCCTAAGGGTTCCCCCTTCCCTTTCCCAACCCTTTAGGAAAAGGGTTGTTTGTAAGAATAGCAGTAACGCCAAGGAAAATAACTTTCCATCGTGGCTGTAGCTATTCAACCATGTAAACTTTTTTTTTTTTCTCTTCTCTTCAAAAGACATCCTTAAGGAATCCTAAGTATTTAGCTGGAATCTTATGCTGGTGGCCAATTTTCTCCCTGTGTGTGTTTGGGAGAATGAAAGGAAATGAACTTGTTTTCTTTCAACACTGTCCTCACAGATCCTCATGGATTTGTGCTGCTGGCTGTAGATAAAACAATCAGGGTGGGAGGATATACTTCCATCAAAACAATATATCACAAGACATTCAATGCAGAAGTGGATATGAGAATGTATAAACTAAACATTAAAGAGATTTGCAAAAATGTAAAACAATGTCATTTTTATAAATTTCTTTAATTTGGAAAAATATAGTTATTGTTCATAAAAATTATTTAATTTATGTTAACATGCAATGGAGTCTTATTGTTATTTTAAAATATATTAATAAGTATTTAGGTTTTTCTCAGTTATAATTTATAATAAAGTATGGGAAATATCAGAATATAGAAACAAAATCTGTTTGGGGTTCTCAATTGCTTTTAAGAGTGTAAAGGGGCCCTGAGAACAAAAGATTTGAGAACTGCTGTTGTCGGAGCTTAATTAATCCCTTTATTAGCTCTCGGTTATTTATCTTTCATTCTTCAAAAGCAAAAAGTTATATCTAACAATGTTAATTTCAGCATTATCAACACTAGCAAAGAAAAAGAAAAAAGACAAGCTGAATGTCTAATATCCGGGGAAAGGTTTAATTATGATAAAATATGCTCCATTAACGCAATGGAATTATATCATATGTATTACATAATAATACAATGATTATATGACATAATGTTAAGAGTGTAAAAATATAAATCGGTACTGCCACTAACTGTAAAAATATGAGATTGGAATCTGATATATAAAATGAAAACAGTAAACACCTATTATATTATGTTTGGATGTTGAGACTATAGGTGCTGTTTTTCTTTAATTAAACTATTGGCTATTAGCATTTCACTGCCTATTTTTTAAAACAGCATTTTTAAGTGAGCATTTTAAGACCTGGCTTCCCCAGGTCTCTCACACTAGGGCCAAAGAGGCCATTGCCTCTTTCCATTTAACAAGCCAAAAAGGTTCCTGATTTTGAAAAGCCAACTTCCTCCAGCGGACCCCCAACAAACGTCCTTGTCTCGCAGGCTTCTGGGAACAACCTCTGATGAATGGAAAATCTGTACAAACACACAACTGCCCTGGCCGTAGCAACACTTGAAGAGAACCAGTACTGAATGGGAAGTGGTCTGGCATTCAGCGGGTGAGCAAGCGAACAGGAGTCTTTGTGAAGGGAACAAAACTGCTTCTGCCCCTCACCAAGAGGGTCCCCGGCACCCCTCCTCTCCTGCGCTGCCACCCCCCACACACTCACAGTGTGAATTTATGTTTTGCTTCATAGGCATACTATAAACTCCCTCTTAAGCCAACTGCTTCTGAGGTTTTGAAGTGAAAAACACGGCCAGAAGGAGGATGCATGCTTCAAGGAACCCTCACCTCCAGTCCATTAACCGGGTGCTGTTCACATCTTTCCCAAGACCAGCTGGGGTTATTCCCCTTCTTAACTCCGAATGTGCTTATGGTTCTATTTCAGACTCCCAGGATGGGCAGCACAGTGTGAAAGAAACACACTGGATAATTAAAGAGATGATCTTATTCAGGCTGTAGCAAGAGGGAGGTCATTCATTAATGCAGAATATCTCCGAGAAAAGGCAGGAGGTGTTTTACAGAGGCAAGAGAGTGGGGAGGAGAGTGGACAACAGGTCTCATCGGAAGGATGGAATGGATCGCATCTGTAGTGGGGTGGGTCTCATCTGAAGAGTGGGAGGGGAATGAGCTGAATATGTGAAGGCAGGGCTGTCCTTTGCAGTTTTCTCCACTGTCCCAGCTCCCCAGCTCTCTGGGAGCACAGGACTCAGATAGACTTCAACATGGTCAACAGATTACTAAAAATCTGGACTCCCTTGTAGCAGAGAGGGGAGGAAGTTAGTGGTGAGAGTGAGGTCCCAGATGCCTCCGGGGAGGTGGTGAGGGGAGAGAAGGAAGGGTGGGAGAAGCGGACACCCCTCTAGACAGTCTCTGGGCAGCTGAAATTTTGCTCCTCAAATTCAGAAAGCTTCTCCTTCTCCCCTCCTGTTCCTCTCTCCCTCTTTCTTTCTCAGGTGCCAGGTGAGTGAGGACAGTGGTGAAAGAGAACCAGTTCGTTTCCTTTTATTCTCCCAAGCACACACATGGAGAAACTTGGCCACCAGCACAAGATTCCAGCTAAATACTTAGGGTTCCTTAAGGATGTCTTCTGAAGAAAAAAATAAATAAAGTTTACATGGTTGAATAGCTACAGCCACGATGGAAAGTTATCATTTTCCTTGGCGTTACTGCTATTCTTACAAGCAGCCCTTTTCCTAACATCTTCTTTGATAAAAGCAAGCCCTACCCTGCTTCTTTGCCCTAAAGCCCCTCTTTTCAACCAATCCAGCCAGATGTGTGACTTTTTCCATTCACACAGCACAGGTTTAAGGATGGAAGAAGGGATGAGCTGTTCCCCTCATTAGTGGCTCTTTCCACCCCTGCAGAGACTGTTTGTGGAGGATTTGTGTTGCTGGCTGTAGATAAAACAATCAGGGTACGGGCCGCTTTGGAAATAGGGGGAGGGATGGGGATTTTTCCATCTGGAATCACAAGGCTCTTGGTGGCAGGGCCAGATGGAACCACAGTCTGTCTGTGGAAACAAAGCTTCTCTATAAACTGGTCATGCAAACAAGAATATGAGGTTTTTGACAACACGATGGCCAAGAGATAGGAAACTGAGACTGGTTACGAAATGCCAAGGACAGATCCCTCCAACTTTGGTGAATTAAGCCCTGGATGTAATTCAGCAAGGAGCTTCCTTGGGCTGATGAAAGCAAGGACTGTAAAGCTTTGAATTCAAACGGGGACACTAGAAGAACACCTCACGGTCAGCCAGTCTCCATCCTCTGAATTTAAGTCATCTTTCAGCTGGGAGCGAACATGCTTCCTTAACGCACCAGAACAATGTTGGGACTTAGATTACTGTAAAGAATTTTATAAATGCTGAGTGTCCCTGTCAGCACTATTAATGAACATCCTCTAAGCTGCACTTAAGCCAAATTCCAAGGTATAATTAGGGATTCTAAGCAATGATATAACATAGATGGCAAGTTTGAAGCTCCCAACATCCAATTAGAGGGATGGGAGCAGATTTCCCAGAGCACAGGAGATGAAAACCATCTGTTGCAGCCTGCTTCCTAAGTCCTTCCTTCCAGGAGAGTTCTTTGTGTCACCTAATAATGCCAAAAGGAACGCTTCTTGGACCTCAAACCCCATCTTCCAACCAGAGGTCAATTAACAAGCTGTCTGCCCTAGTGCAGGTCAATTCCCCCCTTCGAGCCTTAATTTTATCTTCTACAAAAATGCAGCCGTTGGACAAGGATCCATGTTTTCAAACTTTTTTAAAGCAGTGGAACCTTTTGTTTTTCCCCTGAAGAAACCTTTATGATGGAACTCAATTTGTAAATATCCTATGTCACTTGGAGGAACTATAGTCAATATGTCACAAATCAGAATGATGAAGGGAAATAGCTCAAGTCTTTGTGCCTTAAATCCCCAGATAGACTATCAGTTCCAATGTATTCAATCACTCCTTGCAAATATTAAGTGCTTTATAAATATTGTGTAGGGAAAAAAATGCGCTTCAGTGGAAAACTATGCATCATTTAGAGCATGCACTTCCAGGTTACCTGAATGTGATGCTACAGGGACTCTTTCACTGTCTTTGAGCTATTTTACAACTCTGTAAATTGTAGGTAAGTGATAGCAATGCAAATAATTCTTGTTTATAGACATACAAATAAATTCTGTCCTATGGAAATGCCATTGACTTCCCTCCCAATCCCCCAAGGGAAAAGCCAGTTTTCATCTATTTGTAAATGTATTTCAACATTCATTTACTCCATATACATTTATGCTTCTTTAACTTCTCATTTGAACTGGTTGTAACACCTCACCAGCTCTCAATAACGAGCTAAATAAAGACTTTAAACATGTGTTCATTTATATTTGTACGAGTGTCATGATTTTTAGCTTTATTTGAAAATTACCATATTTTGAAAATTTTCTAATGTTATATCACAATTCTTACCAATCCTGATCAAATGTGTAACCTCCACATTGAAAGAGCCACCTAAAACCAGTCTTCAAAATCTCAGTAAATCCTACAACTTGGCCCTCCCTCTATGGCTGTGGTTCTCCCCATCACCGTGAGCAATAAACTCAACCTCTCCCTATCAACAGCTTGTTTCGGTGATTTGGGGGATATGGCATTTGAGAGACGGGGAAAAAATATGTGGAGGCAATTGTGTATGTAAGCCTAAATCACTCAGGAGGGTTTCTGCCCGGGTCAAGTTCAGTGGGATGATGGCATTTTTTTTTTTCCTATGTGGACACAAAATCTAGAGTTTAGGGGGCTGGAAGGAATCCAGGGGATGATCTAATCCCTTCCTTCCTTCCTTTATGGATGAGGTCACTGGGAGCCACAGAAATAGGTCAGCTAGGGGCTGGGATATGAATTCGACACTGCAGCTCCAGGCCAGGTGCCCTGCATTCATTTATTCTCTCCCTCGTTCGTTTTTCAACAACCATTTCCTGAAGGCTGGGCACTGTGCCATCTGATGAATGCTCAGAAGTGGGGTCACATTTCTGAGATATTTGCCCCCATTGCCCTCTGTCCCTTTTAGGCAAATCTTGGACTCCATGTTCTTTTTCTCAAGAAAGTAGTGAGAGGGGAGGAAGCTGAGAACTGCCTGTGAGAACATTCAGCTTCCAATCCCCGAAGTCTAAACACTTGGGAAGAACAGAGAAGCCTATAGGTAACGACTGAAAAGTCCAGGAAAGGCTTTCCCTGAGCTGGTATCAGAGGGGAGAAGGAAGGAGTGGCTGCGCCCTGGTCTGGGGCAAAGACCCGGGGACGCCCACAGCAGAGCCGCAGGAGGGAGCGCCTGTGTGGACAGGGCCCCAAGGAGGGCTCCGAGTCTCTGCGACACAAAGCGGTGGAGAGCCCCACCCTCCCCAAGGCCATGCGGACAAGACTGAGGGACAGCTCAGGAGTGACCTGGGGAACCAATACCAGGACTGGATGACCTGGCACCATTAGGGTCTTGGCTCCATGAAGACTCTGAAATTAAAAAAAAAAAAAAAATGGGGGGAGGGGGAGTTGGTGCTGCAGACAGAGGGACGGGCACTCAGAGCCAAGGAGGCTCCAGGATTTCTCCCCAGATCCGGGTCAAGAGGACAGTGTTTCCTCACTCTCCGCCCAGACTAATCAAACTCCCAACCAGCACTGGGGGTGGCCACTCCCAAAATGGGGGCCACCCACCCTCCAACACACTCTGGTCATAGGAGAAAGAAAAAAATTCTTCCTGAGTTGAGGTTGTAAGGAACTCCTAAACAAAGAGAAATCCTGGGCAAAATGATGCTGGGATGGTGGACACTGTTGATGCTTTTATGTCAGTGTTTGCTGACTGTTACCACAGCCAGGAATTGGGACCAGAGGGGATGAGGGGGAGGTCTGCCTGCAGGCACAAGGAAGCACACACAGCCTCACTTCCTCTCTTCCCACGCAGCAGCGGATGGGACCCTGGTGTGACCCCACAGGTGCTCCCCTCTCCCCTGATGGCCTCCAGCCAGATCCCAGATTCCAGTCCTTTCCAATGCCCAAGAGGACCCAACTTTCAAAAGGGGGAAGGAAGGAAGGAAAGAAGGGGAGGGGAAGAAGGGATCATAAGAGAATGGAGGGTTTAGGAGAGGAGGAAGGCAGGCATTGGTGGGGAAGGGAAAATCAGAAAGGAGGAAACAAAATGAGTAACTAATTGTGAAATTGTGGCACCTGAGGCCTTGGGCCCTTCTGGTCAATTCTTGCCCAGGGTCCTATCACAGGGGGCTCAGGAGGGCTGTTTCCGGGGTCTCTCATTCCTGTAGTAGCTCAAATTTAGATTTGCAAAGACCTCCAAATGAAATACTGAGAAGCACAGACCTGCGTTTTAAGAAGATGCTGCTCAACCTTCAGCTTGAAGCTTGTCTTCATCCTGGTCACCCCAGATACAGTGTGCCATGAGTCAGTATTGCTTCCCAATACAATGATCATCCTGTCCAGTTTCATTGCAATGTTTTCTTTGTAGTTAATGGACTAATCTGTTGAAGGCAAACATTTAAAATAAATCACAAATTTTATAATGCTGTTAGGGTTCTGCTCTTTGTTTTTTAATTTACAAGAAGCCTTTAAAACCAGAAGTGATCCAAGTCTCCCTCAATCCCTGAGAGGCTGTGGTGCCACCTCTCACAGCCTTAAGCCTCTGTGGGGGCTGAGTTTCCCCTGGAGGACGCCCACAAGAACAAAGAAAGCCCCTCCAAACGCTCAGAAAGGAAGCAGTCAGGGCACCATAACTGTTGAAGAAAAAATTATTCTGACACCTGTTATATGGGAAGGAATATTTTATTTAGGACTATCAGAGTAGGTGTCAAGACTATTGCAACAGGGAAGAGAGATTGGGCTCAACTCCTAATACGACAAGAACAAGTGGGGATTTATAGCTAAGGAGTCGGGAGGGGGATGGGGTATCAGTGGATGGAGAATTACTAAGAGGAGACACGGGGTGCTAATCAGGAGACATCAGGAAGTCTTGCTAAACCAACTTAACAGGATTCTTGCTCAAGGCAGCCAGGGTGATCAGCTCTCAAGGGTGGCGATATTCTCTCTAAACTGACTTAGCAGGATTCTTGCTACTGCAACTGGGCTCTACAGGCCCAGCAAGGACAGGCTGAGGTCGAGGCATAGTTGTGAAGTGGGCTCAGAGGAGCCTGACTCAAGTTTGGTCAAGGAGAGAGTCTTTGTCAGTCACAGCCTCTTTAGCCCAGAGGGTCCCACAGCTATGGTGACACCACATGAATTAGTTCTTCATGAGAGACTGAGAGGAGGGGAGAAAAGACATTCTCTGGGATACCAACTCAGGGAAGATTTGAGCCCTGGCAAAGTGCCCCCATTTGTTGGTGACCCACACAACAGCCTTTCCCTGACTCCCTCCTCTCATAGGAGGAGTTGAAACACCAAAGACTCACTTTCCCAGCCTCCTTGGTAGCTAGAAGGAGCCTTGCAACCCAGTTCTGGGCAAAAAGGGAGAAGGGAAATTCTCCTGAGTGGCTTTTAGGAGATATTTTCCTCTCTGAATGAGGGGGTGGGAAGATAACATGCCTGGTGCTGAGGCAAGCATCCCCCATGGCGAGATGCAAGCCCAAGGATGTAGTGTCCTTGGAGTGTGCTGAAGATGGAGGGAAAAAGAAGCCTGGGTCCTTGGTGACATTGCTGAGCTGTTGCACCAACCCCTAATTTTCTATGTCCAGACTTCTAATTATGTGAGATAACTAAGCAGCTTTTTGATTTAAGCTACTCTTATGCTGGTGTTCTATAACTTGCAGCCAAAAGTACTGCCAACCCCCAGGGCTGTGCTAGGATTTGTAAAGGACACAGAGACATCCAAGCATCAGTCTCTTCCTTCGATTCTAGAAGTTTACGGTCAAGGTGGGGAAACTAGACATATGTACACGTGTACAATGTCCTTAAAAATTAAACAATTTAGAATATAATCAAGTTTTAAACTGAAGTCACAGCAATTCCACTCCCAGGAATTTTTCCCCCAAAAGTATATTCAAAGATATCCACTGAACTTTAACATATAATAGAGAAAATGTGAACATACCCTAAATGTTCAACAATAGGGGTTGAAATTACAGCCCATACATAATATCATTAAAGATGATGATGTTGATCTATACTTAATTATAGGCATTCTCTAGACAAAAATTGGGTTAAAAAAACAGGTTATTAACTGTGCATTAAATAAATCCACTCTTGTGCAGAAAAACATCTCTGAGTCTAGGTTAAATGTGAAGCTGTCAACAGTGCTTATTGTTATATAGTGCAATTATGATTGAGTTTTATTTTCTTTACACCTTTCTGTACCTTTTGCATTCATTGTAATAAACACATATTTATTTTATAACAAGTCCACTCAGAATGTTTAGAAATGCAACTGATTAGTAAGTCTCTATATACTAATAGAACACCATGGAGAGCTTTACAAAATCTACCAACAATTTGCAGAACAATATGGTATATGAGGAGGGAGGTTTAGAATAACAAAGATGATCCACAGTCCCAGACACAGTTCATGGCTTTAAATAACAGGTCCCAACTTGGGGGCACTAAGGACCCAACCTTGGGTTTGCTCACCCATATGCAGTAAAGACAATCTACTGACACCAGGTGGTGGTAAAGAAAAGTAGAGTACTTATTGCAGGGCTCCAAATAAGGAGAATGGGCAGCTCATGCTCAAAAGACCGGAACTCCCCAATGGCTTTCAGGGAAAGGATTTTAAAGGCAGTGTGAGGGAGGGGTTGCAGGGTGTGGGATCAGCTCATGAACAATTCTCTGACTGGTTGGCATCAATGTGGTTCCAAGTATCATCAACCTTCTGGCTTCAGCTGGTCTAGGGTCTATATGCTTGCAGTCAGCGGTTTTCATATGGTAGAGGTTGGCTTCCTGTACAAACAACTTAGGAGTGTGTGTCAGGCCTGTATCTATATCCTTCAGGGAACTGGGAGTTCAGTGATTCTGCTGTGTGGCAGATTTATAGTCTAAATACCAGTTTCCCAGACCAGGAGCTATTCTTTGTTTCTACATCTTCACATTTCCTAATTATTAACTCTTGAGTCACCCTTTTGAGACTCATGGGAGGCCTGGGAGACTAAAGCCTTTTACTTCAAAAGACAGGGACATGGGATTGTATATGGTTTCATAGACAGTTTCTGAAATGGTTCTGTCCAGTTCTATGAGCTGTAGAATATTAATCACATATCTCACCCTCCCCAATGATAGGATGTATACTGAAGCAAAACACTGATTTGTAACTATTTGGCATTATGGAAAATAACTCTAAACAAAACTTTTTGTATTGTACATGGTATAGACAGAGTATGTAATTCAGGCATTGTGAATAACTTCTAGGAAATGCTTTCAGGCTCTCTTCCAGGTTTTTGCCTAGGAATTGTTTGAAAAGTCTGATTTAACATTCCGTCTATAATAGAGAAACCTAATTCACACCAAAACACTTTGTATTTCTTAGAGGCACAAATACACCAAAGGCTCTCTCGATATCTAAAATACTTTCAAATCATAAAAAGTGTTATCAGTTGAAACTCTGTGATATTCTGATAGGCTTATTGCTCACTTGGTGTGACTCTGATGCTGCCAGCGGCACAACTTAATTCCGGAGGTTGACCTTCTTTCCCTGTTTCCCAGTATATTCTAGCAAAATAGGTAGCATTCCATCACTCCTTAGACAGCGTTAAAATAATTGTGGGGTTTCCCTGGTGGCACAGTGGTTGAGAATCCACCTGCTGATACAGGGGACACGGGTTCGTGTCCCGGTCTGGGAAGATCCCACATGCCGCGGAGTGGCTAGGCCCGTGAGCCATGGCCACTGAGCCTGCGCGTCCGGAGCCTGCGCTCCGCAATGGGAGAGGCCACAACAGTGAGAGGCCCGAGTACCGCAAAAAAAAAAAAAAAAATTGTGATTGCATTTAACATATGAGTACAGAAAAAGATGGTGAAAGGTGGCAGAATGTGTCACCTCAAAATATGCCACCTTGGCATAAGGGCTATTTTGAGCTAAAGAACAGCAGATGCAAGAATGTCATTCTGACCTCCTTTTCTTCCCTGAAGGCAGGAGTTCATACTCCCATGTGAAAGATGCCCTCCTGTAACAGAGAAGAATAAACCTGCCTCCATATTGGATCTATTCCTTTAGTTCTAACCTTTGTGCTCTGTTGCCCATGCTTAGTCATGCTGGCTCTGCAGCTTTTGTAAAAGAATGTTGCCTATAGACGGAAATACACAGGATATACACAGGATAGCCTATTCTCAAGGCTCTGACCTTTAAATGTATAACACTTTTCCATTCACAGAGAGATAAAAAGTTGCAGAACAGAGAATAATATTTGTCTTATTGGAGGTTTATAGGAACATTGTGCCCAGACCTACATAGACAGCTGCAAGAAGGAAGGATTCAGCACCAAGAAGTTTACCACAATCAGCCACACTCCTGCCCCTTTTAGTGTAAAAGAAGTCTGAATTCTAACTTGGGTAAGATAAGTTGATGGGACACTAGTCCACCATCTTCTCAAGTCTGCTGGCTTTCTGAATAAAGTCATATTCCTTGCCCCACCAACTCACCTCTCAATTTATTGGCCTGTCTTGCAGCAAGCAGTATGAGTTTGGACTTGGTAACACTCCCTATACCAGGAGGAAAGAAATATTATCATCACCAGAGATGGGGAGTGGAAGCAGAGAGAAATCCATACAAACAGACCTTGTTAGGATTACTCTTATCTCCTTTTAGAATCCCCATATATTTTAGTAAACTTTTCCACAATTGCTACTCTTTGTTCAACCTAGTGTATGAGCACTTGGGCCTATCAGCTTTTTTGGGTCTTCCTTTTCCTCTGGCGGCTCCCATGTACATGCAAAAATCTATATGCTTGTCTCCTCTTATTCTGTCTTATGTCAATTTAATTCTCAGGACCAGCAGAGACCCTAAAAGGGTAGAGATAAAGTTATGCCTCCCCTACAATGATCTACGTTTATTTACCAAACCGAGCCACCCAAGATTTGGATGATATTCATCCATCCCGTGTTCTTGTGGTCACTCGCCTCTGGGATGCTTCAGCTGCATTACTTGACTTTCGGAATAACCTGGCTGTCCTGTTCATATTGCCATTGCCCTGCATACCACTGACCCAGGCACTGGACTTGCTGGGACTCATAACAGGCTGCCCCAAGATATGCCACATTGATTATTTTGAGTTTAAGTTACTTAAGAAACAGCCAGTGGGAAAATGATATAAAAAAACACAATGACACCCCCTCTTTCCCCTTGAAAGTAGGAAATAAATCTGGCATGTAAAAGTAACCTCCCTACACCAGGAGGGTAGAAAGTATCCTCATCACCAGAGTAGGGAATTCAAGGCTGAGAAAACCGTATAAACAAACTTTGTTACTTCTTTGTTAGTCTGCTATCCCAAGCACAAGGCCCTTTGTTAAATCTTCACACAAAAAATTGTTTCCTTGTCGAAAAATGATATAGAAACAGCCTGCTTTGGTCGCTTCAAGGGTCCTATTTCTATGAGACCTCCATGCATACAAATTAAATTGGCTTTTTTCTCCTGTTAATCTGTCTTGTGTCAATTTAATTATATGACCAGCCCAAAGAACGCAAGAGGGGTAAGGGGGAAATTTCCCCCTCCCACATACTCAAACTGCTTTCCCAGTTTGGGGTGTGTGTGTGTTGAAGGCTCTACTAAAAATCAGTGCATGGCCCTCTTGCTTCCTCTTTCCTCCCAGCCCCCCAGATACAGGAAGTGGTTTGTCTCTCTTTTGTTGCTTACTGGCCAGGGCCTTCAGCATCTCAACTTCTTTATTCAGTCAGTCAATAAATATTTATTGAAGGCCTGCTATGTGCCAGGCACTGTGCTAGGTGCTGGGGGAGGGGCAGTCATATAGCTTAACTTCAGAGAGCTTACTGCCTCATGTCAAAGACAAACCTTATTCAAAGAATCACACAATCAAATATAGTTCCCTAAGTGCTTTTTTCTTAACTTCTACTCTGAAATAATTGTAGATTCACATAGAAATACTATAGAATTCCTGTGTACCCTTTGCTCAGCTTGCTTCAATGACAGTACCCTATGTAATCACAGTACAACGATCAAAACCAAGAAATTAACATGGATACAATACTAAGCTATGGCCCTTATTGGATTTCTCTAAGGGCTTTTTATTACATTAATTCTTTAGTAATTATAACAATCTTGGGAAGTAAATATTGGGTTGGCCAAAAGGTTCATTTGGATTTTTCCCTAAGATGTTACAGAAAATCCCGAATTAACTTTTTGGCCAACCCAACACTACCATCACCCCCCATTTTATATGTGCAGAAACTGAGTTTCAGAGCAATTACATAACTTGCGCAAGATTCCAGCTTGCAAGTGGCACAGTGAGGACTGCAGACCCAGGCAGCCTGGCTGTGAGGGGTCTGCTCCCCACCACTGAACTACACCTCCTAACATCAGCCAAGCAAGTTTCCTTGTTCAAACTCAAAGAATCTTACTATCACAGCACTACAATAAATGGCTGGGGAGCTATTAGAAGAAGTTGTAACTCTTGGATGCCATCTTTAAAGTCAAAACATTTGCTTCCAAAATCAAGTTTGTTTCAATGGCAAAGGCTTCCCAAAGGAAATTACTATTTTCAACCACTATGGATGAAACAATGTTCTTTGGGCTAACAAAGGCTGAGCTCTCAAACATTTCCCTCTGGTTGAAAATAACTTTAGTTGAAACATTTTGACTCTCAAAAGGAAGTTTCTTTGTAAGAAACTGCAAGAAATGCAGGTGCAGTTAAGGCTTAGCCTTTGGAAAAGCCAGCTTCCTCTGGAAATCATACCATTTCCAGCTGTCTCACCCCCGCATAACTCAAAGCCAAAGGAAATCTGCAAGAATAGAGGTACGTTGATCTGCTTTGCATAAGAGAACATCAATCCCAAAATGGGAGCGAGGGGGAAATAAAAAAAAACTGAAGGAAAAATACCTTTCTTGCTTAACTATGCATCTGTGGAATTTGTACTTGTTAACAAAATGCAGAAGTTACTTAAATGACCGCAGAGTTCCACTTCTTCTCCAGCACTGAGATGCAGCACTACTGAGCATGTCCCAAAGGCAGTTCAGTTCCTATAAAGAGGAGTCTCTTTTTTAAGGTATCGCTGTTAACAGTAACATCTCATGATTCCGTCTACAACAGATTATAACTTGGGTTTGCTCTCCGCAATATTCGTCCTTCCTCTGATTTCGAGCCAGTAGCCAGGCCCTTTGGAATGGTTTACCTTCTGGATTTTGCAGAGCAGAAAGCAAGGAAGCTTCAAATCAATGACTCCTTTACATTTTGGGGAGGTGGGGGGTTGGGGAGGGGAGAGACAAAAGCTAAGGAAATGTAGTGAATAGGTGCGTCCTCAGCGTACAGCAAGAGTAGCAGGAAAGACTCTTCCAGCCTGCACTGGGGAGCCATGCATTGCTTTCCAGCAAGATCTGAAGGGATAGACGGCTATCTGGTGCACCTAGGGGTGCTGAGCCCCAGACACCAAGGCTTCAAGTCTTCTCAAGAGTCCCTTGCCCCAAATATGGCATAGACACAGCAGGGGCCTAAAGGAACATGCAACAGGGACATAGGGGTCCCAGAGTAGCCAGTGGGACTCGGGACAAGCAGAGTATTTCAGATGAGGCTTTAGAGCTTAAGGTTTCAAGGTCTTCATGTAACCTGGAGAAGGTGGGCACTGTGGGGAAGACCCAGTAATCACTGAAACTTAACTTCCCACCAGTTCAACACGTGGGATAAACCCAAGATGACTTAATACAAAGAAGTTTAATATTCTTGAACATCTGAGTCTGTGAGCTGACATTCACACCAACTCTACATTCATTTATACATCTATACATACATTCAACTATACATTCGTTCATCTGAAAAATACATCATACACTGAGATGGGACCTGAGGACATGGTGGTTCCCCAGGCTCCCCGTGATCACACAGTCAGACGTGTCCATCCTAAAGCAAGGAGAGGCTGCTACAGGGTCACTAACGTTAAGATAAAGTCCTGGGGTGTCTTACAGGTGTCATCATAAATGGTCCATGTTGCACTCATACTTATCCATCGTTAAATTACATATAATGTATGAAGTTTCAAAATGATACATGTAGGGGGGCTTCCCTGGTGGAGCAGTGGTTAAGAATCCACCTGCCAAGGCAGGGGACACAGGTTCGAGCCCTGGTCCGGGAAGATCCCACATGCCGCAGAGCAACTAAGCCCACGCGCCACAACTACTGAGCCTGCACTCTAGAGCCCGCGAGCCACAACTACTGAGCCCGCGTGCCACAACTACTGAAGCCCGCGTGCCTAGAGCCCGTGATCCGCAACAGAAGCCACCACAGTGAGAAGCCCACGCACAGCAACAAAGAGCAGCCCCTGCTTGCCCCAACTAAAGAAAGCCCGTAGGCAGCAATGAAGACCCAACGCAGCCAAACATAAATAAATAAATAAATTTATATAAAAGAATGATACATGTAGGAATTTACTCCAAGGAAATAATCATGGATGAATACAATGATTTTGCTGAAAGTATGATTATCTTACTGTCATTTATAATAGCAAAACCCTGGAAACAGCAAAAATAGTTTCCACTCACTGGAATACTATGCAGGCATTAAAAAGGATGTTGTAAATGTTATTTTTATAATTAAAAATAAAGAATTGAAGAAAAATACTTTAGAAGAACATTTGATAACATGGAAAGGCATGTTTAACAACAATATACTGGTATTAAATATTTATATAAAAACCTAAGCAAATGTATTTAAAAAAATTTTTCTAAAACTGATATAAATATACATCTGTGTAAACACGTGTGTTGAGTGAATAGGATACAGGTGCACCGGGAGGTTATACAACAAAATATTAAAAGTGACTATTTCTATCAGCATCACATTATGACTTTCGTGGGCCTTAGGAACTTTTGCCTTCATAGAGCTCTTCTTCCACACACACACACAAAAGTTGAAAATTATATTTTATGATGGCATTGGCATAAAGATGAATACAAGCCAGGCCAGATTCATTGTTATATGTTCATTATTACTATGTTCTTTTTTTTTCTTCTTATTTTAAGAGAAATTAAAATTAAAACATTTGTGGGCCCTAGGCTTTATGCTTCCTAGGGCTATGAGATATGGAATTACTTGATTTTTATTTCCTTCTTTTTGTCTGACTGCATTTTCTAAATTTTCCATACTGAAGACTTATTCTTTCATCACAATGAAAAGCTATGCGAACAAAGAAATTGGTAAATGTAAATAAATGGCCTGTTTTATGCAATGCCAACACACAAACAGCAAATGCAGCCCCTGGAGACAATACATTCCAGGGATTTTAAAGCATCCCCACTGGACACAGCCTGGCATCCACGGCACTGCTGGTCTAGCCCAGCCGGATGGCTTCCTGCTATAACCAACCAGCAAGACAAAACCTCTGGTTTTCAGAAAACGTCACCCTCCTGCTTACCAAAGAGAACGGGTCCACGCCCTGTCCTTCACCCACAAAGATGACACCACCAATGCACACTGGCTTTATTTCTCCAGGGGTGGAGACGGCTAGCCATGTTCTAGCCACACTCTGACCCAGTCTGACAAGCATATAGACAAAGAGGGCAGGCTTTGGTAACTCTGGAAAGGCATTAACCAGCACTTTTAGAGTTTCACTCGTGGCACCAACGTGTCATAAACCGGTGATGTTTGCCCAACTGTGAAGTTTGTCAAGACTTAAGAGGTTCGATTTTACAAAGTCAGCCTTTCAGGTATGGATTTTTAATTTATACATTCACGTATTTATTTCTGTGTTTGATATATATTAAGCATCTCCTCAGTGCCAGGCACTGTTCTAGGAGAAGGAGACGTGGTGAACAAGACAGACACTGTCCCTGTTCTCATGTTGCTGGAAGGAGAGACACTGAACAAGGGTGCAGAGGGCTTTGAAGAGGGAGAAGCAATGGGGGCATTGTGTGTGTGACAAGGAGGCTGCACCCAGTCTAAGGAGGCAAGGATCCATGCTCCCCAAAGAATCAAAGTTTAAATCCAAACATGGAAGGTAAGTAGGAGTGGGCGGGGGGTAAGTAGGGCGGGGGGGGTGGGGGCGGGATCAGGAGGAAGAAGAATGCATCAGGGAGAAGGATGTGCTAATGGCCAGAACCTAGGACTGCAGTCTATGAGTAGCTAAGGAACTGAAGGCGTCCGAAACGGTTGGTGAGTATGGACGAAAGTCAAGCTGGAAAGGCAGGCAGGGGCCAGAATGTGAAGGGTTATTTTAAGTCCAGTTAAGAAACTGAGACTGTCCTTACTCCAATGGGCAACCATCACAGAGTTTTAAGCAAAGGGGTGCTTTGCTCCTAGGTGGAGAATGGATTGCCTGAATCTCCAGTAGTGGCCCTGAGTCATGAGTGATGGTTGTTGTGTAGCATAAACCCTATGGAAAGGCTTACTGCAGCCTGGTTTAGACAACTGAAAGAAAGCAGAGATGCCCACTGGGACTTCTATGCTTCCCACACTCCCCATCACAGCTTTCAGAACCATACAAACAAGGACATCTTAAAACAAAATGGAGTAGAGGCAGGAATACCACACTGTCCTAAGTACTACAGATTTATAATACCTCTTGATCCTGCTGGCATACATCTTCCAGCTTTTTCTTCTTCAAGATTATCTTTACTCTTCTTGGCCATTTGAATTTCCATATGAATTTTAGAATCAGCGTGTCCATTTCCACAATGTAAAACCTGCTAGTATATCGATTGGGATTGCACTGAATCTAAAGATGAATTTGGAAAGAACTGACCTCTTTGCAGTATCGTCTTCCAGTCTATGAACATGGTCTAGCCCTCCATTTATTTAGGTTTTCTGTAATTTCTTTCAATAATGATATGCTGTTTCCAGTGACGAGGTCTTGCATATGTTTTGTTAGATCTAGTCCTAGATAGGCGATGTTTTAGGTGATTGTAATGGGCAATTATCAGAGATGCTAATTAAAGGAAGTAATGTCTGGGGAAAGTACTTTGCAAAATGTAAAACTTTATACAAATCCGAGATATTCTTTCTCACTAACACTACTGAGCACATCATTTTGGAAAGCCAGTCTACACACCCATAAGGCATCTTTCCCAGTAGCTATGGATTAACCAAGATGCTAAGGCTCTAGAACCAGGAACTGCCAAAAAGTGACATCAGAGGCCAAAAAAGAGAATTACTGGCCTGGAATAAACTCTTAGAAAAAACCAACTTCTCAGTCTGAGTCTGAATTTTACCCAACAGCCATCAGATGCCCTCAGGGGGGAAAAGAGCTCAAAAAGCACATCCTTCATTCAAAACTCAGGGACTTGATACAAGATCTTATTCAATCTATGAGCTCCTGACACTGTTGCTGAAAATTAGCATAGACCAGCCCTCAGTGGGAGCTGAGGTCCTGTTTCAGCTTCTCTGCCCCCCTCTCATCTTCACAGAAATTCTGCGCAGAACCAACGAAGGGCAGATCCAGCTTCTTCCTGGGAACAGTCCCTGGCAATGCGGATGCTCTCACTTTCAGCTGCCTCTGAGTCTGAACTAGTGACTCACAGCCGCTTCTCTGAGCCCAGCCTCACAGGCACCCTCCCCCTCCTGCCAAGCACTGCCTGCCACAGACACAGCTCAGGTTCTCACCTCCTTCCTCCTTCCACCAGTCTGGAGGAGACAGTGGCCAAGAATGAAATCTTCAGGATATTAAGAGTACTTATAAAATACAAAAAGGAGACAGACTTTGCTGTTATTTACCCCCAAATCATTCCATTCCAGTTTCTCAGACTCCTCTCTCCATTCATCAGTGTAGCAATAATCATTATTCATTGAATCAACAAATATTTTTCGAGCATGTGCCATATGCCAGGCAGTATTTTAAGTACCCGAGATACAGCAGTGAACAGCACAACTAAAGTCCCTTCCTTCATGCAGCTTATACCACTGGGGGGAGAGGTGACCGTGTCCCCAGGCAGGGAACAGGACCATCAGTTGCAAATCGAAAGGATTTTAGAAGCCTGAGGTCTTAGTTTGGGTTCCCCCCAAAGCAGATGCTAAGATAAGGATCTGAGAGCAGGTTGCTTATTGAGGGAGTGATCCCAGGAAGTATAGGTGAGCAAATGGGGAAGTGACAGGAAAGAAGGAAAGCCACAGTTTGTTAACGAGGGGGGTAAAGCTCTGGGCAACTGGGGCTCAGTCCTGGGTGTCTTTCATAGAGATGATATAAAATGTGCCTCAAAAGTATCCCTCTGCAGGACAAGGAAGCTCAGGGGTTTATCCACCAACTCCCACCCATGATTAGTCGTGGGTAACTCCTAGGATCTTAACTCCCTGGCATCTCAGGAAGAGAGAGGCAGGAGGCCACGGGCATGTACAGGAGCTGTCTGCAGGTCACCTCTGAGATGGGCTCCGGGGATGTGGGTGGCACCGTTGGCATCCGCTACTCCGTCATCTTGTTCCATTATATGCCCAGCACCTAGTGTGGTTTCAGGTGCACAGCAGGCACTCAATAAATATATGTGGAGTAACTGGATGTTTTATCACCTGAAGATGCCTTTAAAACTGTTCCAGAGTCAGCAGGAGAAACGGCCCTGAACTTGAACTTGTAAATAGTGGGCTCAAAGCACATTAAGCTATATGATCTTGGGCAAGGCCCTAACCCTTTCCAATCTCAATCTTCACAGCCATAAAAAGGAGACTCTAATAGCTTCCTTGCCTGCCTCATTGGACTGCGATGAGACGCCAATAAAAGAAACGCAGTGGGGCTTCCCTGGTGGCGCAGTGGTTGGGGGTCCGCCTGCCGATGCAGGGGACGCGGGTTCGTGCCCCGGTCCGGGAGGATCCCACATGCCGCAGAGCGGCTGGGCCCGTGAGCCATGGCCGCTGAGCCTGCGCGTCCGGAGCCTGTGCTCCGCGACGGGAGAGGCCACAACAGTGAGAGGCCCGCGTACCGCAAAAAAAAAGAAAAAAAAAGAAACGCAGTACAAGTGCTTTGGAACACCACCAGAACATGCTGCAACTATCTTTCTTGTGGAAAAAACCTGGAATATGGAATGTGGTCTGAAAAAGTAGATTCTTGGTCAAGTCAATTCTGTGTGTGTTTCCTCAATTATAAAACAGGCACAATGATAATTAGGCCACGACACGTCTCAGGGTGCTGTCATGGGGTTCATGAGGCAAGATAATGGATGTAGCGTGCGCCACTTCCTTCTGAAACTACAAAAATGACAAAAAGGGATGTGGATTTTTTAAAGGGGGAGATCATAAACCCATGATGACACAGCAACAGGAGAGGAAATGATAGCAACAAAACTTTGGAAGCCGGAAAGTAAACGGCCAATTAGCAAATGGCTTAGCTAGCAGAGAAAGTTAAATACTAAAATAGTGCTAGGGGGGCTTCCCTGGTGGCGCAGTGGTTGCGCGTCCGCCTGCCGATGCAGGGGAACCGGGTTCGCGCCCCGGTCTGGGAGGATCCCACGTGCCGCGGAGCGGCTGGGCCCGTGAGCCATGGCCGCTGAGCCTGCGCGTCCGGAGCCTGTGCTCCGCAACGGGAGAGGCCACAACAGAGGAAGGCCCGCATACCACAAAAAATAAATAAATAAATAAATAAATAAAATAAAATAAAACAAAATAGTGCTAGGGAAAGAAGGAACGTACCTTGCCCCAAACATTAGGCACCAGACACCTCTGGCAGTGAGGGTGAAGGTGGGGCAAAGAACAGGAAGATTGGCTGAAAGTCTTTTTAAGAAGTCAGAGCTTCAAACCCCTCCTCAACCCTGGCAGAAACTCTGGGGGTGGCCCCCAGCAAGCTATGTTTCTACAAGCCCTCCAAATGATCGAGGGGCTCTCTGGAGATTATCTAATTCCACAAGGGTGCACACTTACAGTTGTCTTTCTATGGCCTTGGCTATTTTACAACCCTGTAAGGATAAAAGTTTAGTTGTAGAAAAACTGAGAGTAATGCAAATGTTTCTTGGCCATAGAAATGCAAATTATGGGCTTCCCTGGTGGCGCAATGGTTGAGAGTCCGCCTGCCGATGCAGGGGACACCGGTTCGGGGGAAGATCCCACATGCCGCGGAGCGGCTAGGCCTGTGAGCTACGGCCGCTGAGCCTGCGTGTCCGGAGCCTGTGCTCCGCAACAGGAGAGGCCACAGCAGTGAGAGGCCCGCATACGGCAAAAAAAAAAAAAAAAAAAAAAAAAAAAAAAAAAAAAGAAATGCAAATTAATTTTTCCAGTAGATACATTGGTTTTTAGAAAAAAATAACCCCATTCCAGTTCATTGCCCTATAGAATATTAACTAGATTTACATCCATTGGCAAATTTGTTTCAGTATTACTGATTATATAGGTCTGTTCAAATTTTCCCCTTAACTGGTTTTAACAACTTCCTAGTTCTCTCATTAATTAAATAAATAAATCTTTAACACAAATTCATTTTACATATGTATGAGAGCTATTTTTACCTTTTTGAAAAGTATGCTTTAGCATAGTGATTCTCAAAGTGAAGTCTTGGACCACCACAGCATCACCTGGGAACTAGATGCAGATTCTCAGACCTCACCCAGACCTGCTGAATCGGAAACTCTGGGGGTGGGGGCCAGCCATTTGTGCTGCTAGGAGCCCTCTGGTTCTAATGCACACTCACGTGTGAGAAGCACTGCTTTAGCACTTCCATCAAAAGCTACCAAGATGCTACCTTAGTCCTGACTCAATTGAAACCTTGGAACTTGACAGTCTACATGGTCTCTAACATAGCTCTGCCTGTGACAGATGAGAACAGGCCAGGCCACCTTCTCTCTCATCTCCAGGGATGCCTCAGCTGTCCCGTCACTCACTCCCTGTCTCCTTGCAGCACCAAGAGGTGGAACAAGGGTCCTTTGTAAGCTGGACAGAACATAAAATTCAAGATTCCTTGAGAGGATTCATTTAGGGCCTGTTGGCACCTGCTGGTCTGACTCTGTGGGACTAAACCCCTCAAGCTTTGGAACTAATGGTCCCAAAGGGACCACTACCCCAAAGAGAAGGGATGAGAATGAAGGAAAAAACTACCTCAGAACCCAGCCCCAAATGTTGTGTTTATTTATTCTCTGCCTCCTGCAATAATAATAGAGTGTTATTTCATTGCTGACAGATGCAAAATAACAAGCCCGTTGTGTGTTGATCTGGAGCACATATGCCACCCATTTGTCTTGCAGCCTGACCGGGCGCTCTGCCCTGTTCACAGGCAGCCCTCCCTGACAGCTGCATGCCATACAAGCCCGATAATTGCCCTTCAGTGGGGGGAGGATCCCTTTCCTCTGCACGACTGATGCTAACGTGTAGCTGGGCTTGAGAACCATTGTTGTAATCTGGTCAGACCAGTGAAGTGAGCTGCTTGAGATACCCTGAAAATCTGAATCAGCATGGGTCTGACCTCCATTCTGGGCTTGTATGGGGTAGGGCATTCTAGCCACTCCTCACTACCACAGCCCCAATTCTGCCACTTAGCAGAGGTGTGAACTTGGACATGTTTTTTCCCCTCTTCTAGCCCCTGTTCCCCTGGTAGAATGCGAATAATAAAAACACCTTCCTCTAGGGGTGCTGTGAGGACTAAATGAACTGATGATTATAACGCCCTTAACACAGAACCACTCCCCAAATAAGTGTGGGTGTTTGTACTTGGTGGTGGGGTGTGATGATGAAATAGATTCCCTAAAAGCCCCTTGGAAGGGGAGTAGGGGCCATAGGAAGAAAAACAGGCATTAAGTGCAGGCTGAACTAACAGAGGCCAGGAAGGAGCTGGTTATAGAGGACCTGCTCCATCAATGAGAAGCCCCCAGCCTGCACTGAGGTCCCGTGGCAACTTCTTGTGACTGTCCTTTGCTTTGTATGCGACAAGGGTGAGCCACAGGGCCACTGGGAAGAGGGAAATCTGAGTGGATGTTCTTTGTCAAGCAGGAAAACACTAATTAAATGATTTTTTTCCTCCTTTCTTCATTGCCAAAATACTTGTCTTAACAAGATCCTCCTAGGTCCAGGTGGAAGGCCACTGCTTACCTAAAACCAGTGGTTCCCAACTGCGAGTGACTGTCACCAGTGGGAACTTGCTACTAGCTTCTAGCGGGTAGAGGCCTTGGATGTTGCTAAACATCCCCCAGTGCACAGGACAGCTCTTCACAATAAAGAATGGTGCGGCCCCAAGCGCCAACAGTGCCTAAAAACAAACATGGTTGCCCATATTAGAGCGAATCTCTCCCTCCTCTATGCTCTTCAGATACCTCGTTTGAGCCTGTGCTGGGGCACTGGCCTGACTCTGCCAGGTGTGGTGGTTAGCTGGTGGCCTCCTGGAACAGCAGAAAGGGCAGAGGCTCTGAAACCTGGCTCAGCCACCCACTGGCTAGGACCCAGAAACAGTCATTTAGCTTCTCTGAGGCCATTTCCTCGTCTGAAAATGGAACTTAGAATCCTAATTTGCAAGGTTATGGCCAAGATTATATAAAATACTCTGTGTAGAGCACCTGGCACATGGTAAGTACTCAGTAAGTTATAGGGTCACATCTTCCTAGATACAACCCAGAGGGCCACAGTGATGTCTTGCATATCTTTACATTGCCTACAGCATCTTAGGCTATGCCATGCACATAGTAGGTGCTCAGAAATTGTTGAACTAAAGTGAAGTCTTGCCTGGAAGCCAAGGCTCAAGAAATAAACCTAGCCCACCTCATGGACCTATAGTCCTGACATTTGTAAATTGGTTGTAATTCAGTCCTCAGGATGCACCTGTTTCTCAGAACAGGATCTGTTTCTCCCTGTCACCAAGTCCTGGGTCCTTCCAGTGAGCAGGGAGGCTGAGCTTGGCCTTTGATTCTTTCAGGGACAACCAGAGCCTTGGCCACTGCTTGGGAGCAACTACCAGAGTCCAGCCATTCCCAGCTGACCAAGTCGTAACCTGCCAGTAGCCAAATACCTGCCACGGTACCTGGAGAAAAAAGTCAAAGGAAATGCCAATATCCTAACAAAGGAGGGATGCAAGTCTGGATGAGTATGATTTGCTTGGAAAATGAGAGGGGCCATCACCCAGTCCTCCAGATTGAACAGAGCCTTCCTAAATACACAGCCTGCCCACACCCACCCACTGACACACACAGCTCTGCCAGAGCGTGAAGCAAATGTGAGAAGACCATCTCTCTCCCTTTCCACTGAAAAGCTTTCAAAGGTTCATCTACTACCAGCTTCTCCCCTGCTAGAGAAGACATCAGGGAAGGCATATTGGACCAGGAGGGAGACCTGAATGCAAGTGTGATCCCTGCCAATAACATGCTGTGTCATTTTGAGCAAGTCCTGTCACCTCTCTGAGCCTTAGTTTCCCAACTATGAAATGAAACCTGGACAAGAAGGGCCCTTCCGGCTGTGATATCCTATGCTCTTTCTATGGCCCGTCGTGGCTTCACTCCCACATAGACCTGCTGAATGCCACGCAGACAAACGCTGATCCATTCCGAGTCCAGCCCTTGCTGCTCTCCAAGGCCTGGATCTCCTATTACTTTACCAGGTGGCCCCCAGCGAATGGCAGGGGAGCCCTATCTCCCCCTCTGTTAGAGTTCTTTGAAATGGACACAATAGTCCTGCCCCTCCTCAGCACCCCACCCCCACCCCCCAGGCCAGGCCAGGCTGCCCAGGAAGTATCAGGCAGGGACTCAGATTGCAAAGATACACGGTGACACAGACACTCTGCCAGCCTCCAAGAATCCAGGCCAAGAATAGATAATGCTTACACCAAGCATGCACCATCATTGCTAGGTGTCTAAGAGCTAACTGCTCCAGGTATAACATTGCTCTTAGCTACTTTCTCCAAATCCCTTGATAAAGGGAATCTAGGCACAACCATCAACAAAAATGAGAACTCCACTCCAAATCCCCTCTCCTGTCCTATTCCTGAATCTTCTTCCCCTCCAGGCCCCAGGACCCTCTCTGAGTACAGTGTCTGGGTCACATTAGCGCAGGGGCTTCCCCTGACACACAAAGGACTGCATCTCACCTGCCCAAAGCTTTCTTTCCTATGCGGATCCGGAGCAGTACACAACTGTCTGCCAGCTGCCCTGCACTCTTGGCTACGGGGTAGGCTCAGGGTGGGGAAGGGGAAAGAACACCAGCTCCGGCGTGGGAATCCCAGCTGTGCCAAGGAGGACAATTTATAATCCTCAGCTTTTTGCATCTTAGTTTGCAGATCTATAAACTGATATTAGCAAAACCTACCTTACAAGTGTCCTGGGGATGAAATGAACTGACCTATACTAGGTGCTCGGGAAAGGGCGCTATTTTTATAGGGGTTTCACCAACTTGGCTGAGTAATACAGTTCCAGGCACAAAACACTCAAAACAATTTGTAAAAGAAGCATTTTAAAACCAGAGTTCTATTGGCACTTTATTGGAAGTAAATCGGACTCCCTTTGGACTAAGGAAGAGCAGACTTGTTCTTCTCTAAGAATTGTTCATTCATTCAGACAGATGCCAAATGCATGGCGAACTTTGTTTCTGTTGTAGGAAGCCCAGAATGGAGGTCAGACCCATGCTGATTCAGGTTTTCAGGGTATCTCAAGCAGCTCACTTCACTGGTCTGACCAGATTACAATGGTTCTCAAGCCCAGCTACACGTTAGCATCAGCCCGGGAGCTGTTCCAACCTATGGGTGTGCAAGCCCCATCCCAAAGCAATTTCACCAGAATCTCTGCCAGGTCGGGTGAGGTATCAGTACTTTAAAGAGCTCCCTGGATGATTCTCATGTGAGATCCACTGGACCAAGAGCTCTCCATGATCCCTCCCAGGCATCCTGGTGCGTACAATAACGTATGATTCAGAGGAGACATTTAGTATATGTTCATTGAATAAATGGATGAAGATTCTGACTCACCTTTTTTGCTATTTCCATATTCACCAAAAAAAAGAAGAAAATAAAAAGAGTTGAATTCCAAGTAAGAATCCTAGAGCAGTACTGTCTAATAGCAATTTCAGCAACGATGGAAATGTTCTATAATCTGTGCTGCTCAGTACAGTAGCCATAAACGGTATGTGGTTACTGAGTACTTGAAATGTGGCTACTAGTGTGACTGAGGAACTGAATTTTAAATTTTATTTAATGCTGATTAAATTTAAATAGCCGGGGCTTCCCTGGTGGCGCAGTGGTTGGGAGTCCGCCTGCCGATGCAGGGGACGCGGGTTCGTGCCCCGGTCTGGGAAGATCCCACGTGCCGCGGAGCTGCTGGGCCCGTGAGCCATGGCCGCTGAGCCTGCGCGTCCGGAGCCTGTGCTCCGCAACGGGAGAGGATGCAGCGGTGGGAGGCCCGCGTACCACAAAAAAAAAAAAAAAAATTTAAATAGCCACATGACTTCTGGCTACCATATTGGACAGTGCAAACAAAGAGTATGTACCTTTAATGAACACATCTATAGCTGTGTACTTCCACGTCCCTCTTTTACCAACAGCACCCCATTTTCATTTAGGGCAGCCCCCTGCCACCACCAGCTGCAGTCTTTTGGGGACAGGTAATGAAGTTGCCCTGCCCTTCTCCAGCCAAGGGGTGAGCCCAGGACACAAGCTACATCAACCTCTCCAGAAGTTTTACTCTAGCTTCAGTGTCACAAGAACAGAAAATGAGTTGGAGTAGATAAATACCAATGTTAGTAGTGGCATTAAGACACTGTGTATCGGTTTCCAGAACATTAGTCCAGAGTTTGGCGATCACAACAATGACATATTATGTGAGCTAGGCATCCGTGTATTAGTTTCCAGAACATTAGTCCAGAGTGTGATGATCACAACAGTGATATATGAGATGGGCTAGGCATCATTATCATCATCATCCTTGTCAGCATCAAAGTCCCTGGTACCTAGAAGATCTGATGTGCCAGCTTCTGAACTAAGTACTTAAGTTGCCTAGCTTCCCTGTGCATCATTTCTTCATCTGTAAAATGGGAATTAACTCCTCCTAACCTCTTCCAGCGTTTTTGTGAAGACAGATCATGCCCATAAGAGCTTTGAGCCAAATAAGGAGTTACCCAAGGTTTTGCTCTCTGGGTATTAGTGTGGGGGAATCATGAGAGGATTTGATGCAGGACACAGTATCTAGGCCCAGTTCACAAGCTGTGTGACATCAGGCAAGACACTTGTCCTTTCTGGGCTTTCAGTTAAAATGAGATTGAGTTAGATACCTCCCTTTCCAGTTTCTCCATTTTCTAACTTATTTGCATGCCCCTCCCACCTGGACTGACACCTATCCCTTCCCACTTCTAAGAACACCCCCCAGAAAACTCTCTAGCCAAGACCATGCTGGCCTTGTGGCCAACTCATTTCTTCTTTCCCCGACAACCCACCTGACCAGAAAGTTGCCCGGGGTAAGCACTCCCGTACCTTCCTGTACTAAGCGTTTGGCAAAGCACTTTACTGGAAACATGTTTAAACATCTCCTCTACTAGTAGACCATAGCCCTTCTAGGGCAAAGACCATGTCCCTCTTATTCACCACTGTATCCCCAGTGCCTACTACAGGGTCAGGCACATAAAAGGTGCTCAATAAGTACTTACTGTTTGAATGAATACCCCAAATCTATTTTATTATTTATCATTTCAGGAAACCCACAGTATTCATTATCTAATGCTGTGTAACAAAGTATCTCAAAACCTACCGGCTTAAAACAACAACGATCACTTCTTATCTCCCAATTTCTGTGGGAGAGAGATTCCGACAGGGTACCGTGGGGTTGGCTTGACTCTGCTCCATATCTGGAACGTTGGCTGAAAGACTCAAAGGCTGGGGGCCAGAATTGTCTCAGTTCACCACCTAGCTGGTGGTTGAGGCCGGCTGTTGCCTGAGAGCCTAGCTGGAGATATCGGCCAGACCACTTCCTGTCACCTCTCCCATGTGGCTTGGGCTTCCTCACAACATAGTGGCTGCGTTCCAAGGGTGGGTGTCCTGAGAGAGTCAGAAAGAGACAGGAGGAATGTCTCCTTTATATGACCTAGGCTTGAGAGGTACATCCCATCGCCTCCACCACCTTCTATTCATTAGAAGCCAGCCACTAAGTCCAGCCCACATTAAAGGGGATTCGACTCCATCTTTTGAGAGAAGTGGTAAAGAACTTGCAAACATATTTTAAAACCATTACAACCATTTAGCTAGCACAAGAGGCAAAATGCATGGTGAAAGCTAAGTGTCTGAAGAAGTAGGAATTCAGGTCAAATTATTAGCTGTGTGAACGTGAGGAAATGACTCTCTGAGACTGGGTTTCCCCATCTAAACAATCAGTAGGTTGCAGTTATTGGTCCCTGGTGGTGTTTTACATGCTTGGAGTCTTCTTGCCTCAGTCATCTTAAAAGGATTCCCTCGTAACTTTCTTGACATCCACTGACCCTTCCCATCATTGACCACCCTTGGTTTCTGACAGTGGAGGCAGCAAGAGTTTGCTACTGGAGCTAGGGGACCTAGGATTCAGACACCAGGAGCAACTTTAAGGAACAGATGTTGAACCACTGAGGACCTCGGGATTCTCCAAGGTCTTCTCAGTCCCAGCCCAGGAGAGGTGAGAAACGCAGCAGTCACAGACCTGAGGAATCTGAATCTGCCTGCCGGGGCCCAGGGATCTGCATTTACTTTTTCACACTAACTGCTGCTGGGGGGAGGGGAGGAGTCTTAAAGCAAGTACCCCGGCTGTCTCATCTTAGTCAAGTTCCTTGCTTTTGCTCCCAGTTCGAGGCTTTCCCCCTACCCCCCGCCACCACTCTGTGAAAGGGGGAGGGGGAGCGTGCCTTGGGTCTCCGCAGTCCTGGGCCCCGCATACAACAGTGAGCCGTACTTTCGCCTTTTTCTGGGCCGGCTGACCCTCCCCAGCCATCGCCTCGAGTGGGTCATGGTCCTAAGACTCGGGCAGAGCATCCCCCTGCCGTGTGCGCCCGGCGCCCAGAGCCGGGTCCAGGGAGGCCCACAGGGGCGAAGCCAGCACACCCTGCTATCACTGGTGCAGGTCATGGGGTGGAAGAGGGTGACTTTTAACCCTTTCATTTTCAAGGGGTAGTGGCCCTGACCCCTTGATAGCCTCCTATTTAAGGAACACGCGCGCCGGGAGACTTCTGTGCTCACCCAGTGTGAAGACCTCGGCTGACACATGGGGAAACCGAGGCCCATAGAAGGCAGTGATCTGTTGCATGTCCAACACGATCTAGAACCCTGGATTTTCAAACCATAGTCTGGTTTCTACACCCTGAGGGAAATTCAAGCAGGCAGTCCCCTTAGGAAATTCCCGACCGCGGGCCTTCCGAGCCCGGAATCTCTGTGGAGTTTGCGCTCGGTTTGGCACGTTGCGAACTTCGCCCGCAGCTCTGCACCGGCTTCGCAGCGTCCTGAGAGAGGGGTGAGAGGGGAGCGCAAGCCCACCGGCATCCTAGAGGTAACTGGGGGCAGAGGAATGGCTGCGGGAGACTGAGGCCCCGGCGGGAACGCACTGGCCCTTTAAGGGGGGGACGGAGCGCATGCGCGGCGCGGGCCGGAGTCGAGCCGGGTGGGCGGCGGGCCGGCAGTGGACCCCGCCGGCAGCTGCTGGGTCCTGAGGCGGCGGGGGTGGCGGTGGCCTGATCTTCGCCGAGCCTCGGAGCAGCGACCTGCGCGTGGACCCCGCGCTCGGCGGGCTGCTCTCGGGGGACTAGCGCAGCCCGCGCTCGCCGAGGCTTTGTCACTCGCCTCCAGCTTCATCCGCGGCCGTGGCTGCGCGAGCCTCCGGGCTTGCTCTCCCCGCCCAGCTGTCCTGCCTCCAGCCCTTAGCTGGGGGCGTGGGGTACGCAGTTGGAGCCCGAGCTAACAGCCGCCGAGCATCCTTCGCCCGTCCCGGCCGCGCCACCGCCCATGCTGCAGCCAGTCCAGGGCGGCGACCCTGTGGCCGCAGCCCGCCGCTCGGTGACCCTGCGCCCCGCCCAAGCCTTCCCCGCTGAGCCCCGAGCCCGGGAGCGGAACCCGCGCCTCGCGATGGCTCGGCTGGCGCAGGTTGGCGCCGGGTGCCCGCCATCCGCCCGCTGAGTCGCGCCCGGCTGGGTACCGACGGGGCCTTGGCGCTCCCCGCTTCTCCTCCCCGCCGCGCCCTTCCCCCTCTGGGGGCTCCGCCGCTCCTTCCCGGGGGCGAGGGCACAGGGGGCCGAGACAAAGCCCACTTTGTGCGGGGAGTTGGCTGCGGGCGTGGAATGTGCGCGTCGGCGCGCGCCCCCTCCCCGCGCCCCGCCAGCTGCGAGTCTTGGCTCCCAGACTCGTCGCGTCGGAGAAATCGCGCCCCCTCACCGCCCTCCGGTCCGGGGGTCCCGGCTCGGAGCTGACGCGGCCTGGAGTCGGGTCGGTCCCTCACCCCGGAGCGCGCGCAGGTGTGAGAGTGCGATATTTTGTAGAGGAATTTGCTTGCCTTCAAAACTGGGAGCTGGGGCGCCCAGTCGGCGTGGGCACTCGTGCCTTGACCCTTTCCTGGCCGCAGATCTGAGCTGCCTGGCCTCAGTTTCCGTCCGACTTTCCTCTGCCAGCCCAGACTGCTGTCCGTTATTGTTCTCGCCGTCAAATGGGGGTGCTTTGTGAAAGCTGCCAAGTTGGGATGTATTCTCTAGATCCCGTTTTTCATAAAGAACAAGGCCTCTAAGGCTCATCCGGGACAACCAACCCCCTCTGCCCCGCACTTCAAGTTGAGGCACTGATTTTTTTTTCCCCCATCAAGTAGTATTTTATTGTACGGGAGCCACGCCCTGGTTTCTTAAAGGCGCCTTGCACTCTGTTTGGCCATGTGTTATCTCTGCAGCTGGTGTGTGGGAGGCCTCCTGTGAGCCACCTTTCTTACCCCTGTCCGCTGAGACATCCTCCCACCCCCGTCAAGGATTTGGGGATGCCAGGGGGGAAGAAGGTGGTCGGGGGCGGCAGCAGCGGTGCTGCCCCCACTGCCGCCGCTGTCCCCTCTGGGGCCAGGCGTTTGGAGACCAGCGAAGGAGCCTCAGCCCAGAGAGATGATGAGCCAGAAGAAGAAGGGGAAGAGGACCTGCGAGATGGAGGCATCCCCTTCTTTATCAACCGGGGTGGGCTGCCTGTGGACGAGGCCACCTGGGAGAGGATGTGGAAGCACGTGGCTAAGATCCACCCCGATGGAGAGAAGGTGGCTCAGCGGATCCGTGGGGCCACGGACCTGCCCAAGGTGAGGGGTTTGTGTGTGGGAGGGGAGCCGAGAGCTAAGATCTTAGTGACCTTGGGGCTTCCAGAGCAAAGGGACACTTTCTGTGTTGGGGTGGGGAACTACTGACATGGTAATATGTTAAAAATATAGGTAGGTTGAACCTGTCCAGAAGAACTTTCTCTCAATTGCCGTTGAGGTTGTTCTGTGAGGCCCACATGCCCTGTTTCCAGGAGGCCCTCCTCTATCTCTTCTAAAAAGCCCATGTTTTGTGGGCACAGCAGCAGATTAACTAACAAGTACACTAAAGTGGCCTGACATCTTATTTGCTAAGCCAGAGAACTGTGGGCAGAGAGAGAGTGAATGACTAAGGAGGCTCCAGGGCTTAAGATGTTGAGAAAATATTTTCATGTGTTGTTTCGCTGAATTCTCCAACAGCCTTGTGCATTAAGTGCAGTTTGGGGACCCATTTTACAGACAAGAATGCTGAAAACTCAAGTAGGAGCTAGGGGTTCCACAGCCAGTAAGTGGCAGAGCTTGGGTCTCACCCCCAGGTCTTCCAGTTCCAGGGCCTCTGCTTGGGGGCAGTTAGAAGAGGGCCTGTGGAGAGGGGCAAAGCTCAGTCATTTATCAGTGTACATCTGGAACTTCTCCATGACGGCTCTCCATGACGGCTCTCCTTCAGTTGTGTCACCGTGGAGGCTGAGGCTGTCTCATTCATCTTTGTCTTTCCAAGACCTCCTGTGTGCTTGGTACAGAACAGGCACTTGTAAGTGTTTGCTGAATGAAAGGGTTCTTGAGACTTTCTGTGCCCTATAGTGCTAGGTGGAAAAACGTGCCTGATTTTTTTTTTTTTCCCAATGTTATGGTTAAGACTAAGGAAGCAGTCTCCCAAATGCAGAGTCCTGAAATCCCCCAAGAAAAGCCAGTTGGACAGAGGTCAGAGCCTCAGGCTCAGATCCTGCCTGCTCAGGTGAGAAGGAGGGGGCCAGGGAGAGCAGCAGTTAATGTGGATTAGACGTGGAGACAGGTGGCCTATTTTGTTTTCTTTTTACCCAGTTATTGGTAGAACCATCAGAGACTATCTTCTGGGACAGGCTAAATTCAGAGGTTGAAGGTTGAGCAACTGCCTTATATTTCCAGGGGACATCAAATGTGGTTTGATTTTGAATGGCTACCTAAGCGCCTTCTGTGCTAATTTAGAATTTAGCTAATTCCCTGTGTCTGGACATTGTTTCCGATAATTTATTCTTAAAGTGAACACTGTGTTGCACATTCTAAAACGGGAATTTGGGAGTCCATCTCTGATTATTTCCTTTGGATAAACGCCTGGAAAAGGAAGTGTGGCGTCAAAGGATAGGGACATCTGTTCTGATCACCCACCTAGCTAGGAACTCAAGCAGGCCCCTTCAACCTGTTTGAGCCACAGTTTTCTCATCTGTAGAATGGGGTTGATTGTAGTGAAGCTTAAATGAGAGAATATGTTTTAAAGCATTTAAGAAACTGTAAAGCCTCAAACCGGTGCTGGTTACTGGATGTTCATTACCTCTGTTCACATCCCTCATCAGGAGAGGAGGCTGGATCTCACTCAGCTTTTGTTCCAGTGAAGCTGGATCCACATGCTTCTCCCACGTGAGCAAGTTGGGGATTAGCAGGTGGCTATCTAGCCATCCTGCTGATGTCTGAATCAGGCTACGAGAGAGTGTGAATGGTCCCCTGCAGAACTGTCACAACTCCTGGGGGCTGAAAAAAAACAATTGACAACCTCATTAGCAACTGGTTTGGTAATGTCATCTTGTCATCTTCAAGCTTCATGCATAGGAAAGATACTGATGAAGGAATGAAGCTGTTGTCTGGGGCGGGGGTGTGTGTCATGGCTGACATGAGTGTGCAGGTCCTGCAGGAATTTTGTGAGAGGATTGGGAAAATTGAAACTTCCCCTCCTCGAACCACAGGAGAAGTGTGTGTGTGTGTGGGGGGGTTCCTCCTCCACCTCGGACCAGAGGAGGAAGGAGCCCCAGAGTCTGGGTAGGGCGGAGGAGGCCTGGAGGCATCAGGGTCAGATGCCAGAGTGCCAACAGTATGCACCCAGTGCTGGGCGGGCCTCTCCCTGAGTGGTCATGCCCTTGGAGTTGACACAGAGGCATTCACAGAAGAGGTTACGCTGTGGTGAGACTAAGAGTTTGGGGACTGCATAGTGGGTTTTGTTTGTGTTTTTTTTTTTTTTTTTGGTCTGCGTTGGGTCTTTGTTGCTGCCTGCGGGCTTTCTCTTGTTGCGGTGAGCGGGGGCTACTCTTCATTATGGTGCGCGGGCTTCTCATCGCAGTGGCTTCTCTTGTTGCAGAGCATGGGCTCTGCGTGGGCTTCAGTAGTTGCGGCATGCAGGCTCAGTAGTTGTGGCTCGCAGGCTCTAGAGTGCAGGCTTAGTAGTTGTGGCTCATGGGCTTAGTTGCTCCGCGGCATGTGGGATCTTCCCGGACCAGGAATCAAACCCGTGTCCCCTGCATTGGCAGGCAGATTCTCCAACCACTGTGCCACCAGGGAAGCCCTGGCATAATGTTTTAAAAGACCACTTGAGCCAAAATTTAAAATAGGGAGATTTCACATCAAGGTCCAGATTTTTGGCATCTTTTCAGAAAATGAGAAGTTCTGGGAACAGAGAATCTGTGATCCCACATGGCAGCAGGCAGCTGGAGGTGAGGGCTGGTTCCCCTCCCCCAGGAGGCCACAGTCCCCACCACTCACTCTCAGCCTGCTTTCCCTGTGGTTACCTGTATGGCCCCTGCAGGTGGTTGAGTCTGGGGCCCCTGCAGTGTAGTGTGATAAAACGATCACATCCACCATGTTCAAATCCTGGTTCTCCCGTAACTACTTGTAGGTGGAAGGTATGCAAACTCCTTGTGCCTCAGTTTCCTCAGCTGTGAAATATAAAATGGGCATAATAGCAATACCCACTTTTGAGGGGTTATTGGGAGGAAGTGATGAAGTAAAGCATGTGAGATGGGTGAGCATGTAATACGTACCCAGCAAATGGAGCAAGGGGGTGAGGGTGCAGCAGACCACCCCACAGGTGCTTTGGGAAAACGTCCTTTAAAAGGATGATGCCAGTATGTTAAAGGGCATTAGTTTCTAAAAGGATCACAGATCCAGGAGCAGTTTGTGCCCCTTTGTGTGAATGTCTCCTTGATGTTTCAAGCTGCCACCGCCTTTTTTCTTTTTTTAATAAATTTATTTATTTCATTTATTTATCTTTGGCTGCGTTGGGTCTTCATTGCCGCGTGTGGGCTTTCTGTGGTTGCGGTGAGCAGGGGCTACTCTTCGTTGCGGCGCGCGGGCTTCTTATTGCCGTGGCTTCTCTTGTTGCGGATCATGGGCTCTAGGCACACTGGCTTCAGGAGTCGTGGCTCGCGGGCTCTAGAGCGCAGGCTCAGTAGTTGTGGCGCACAGGCGTAGTTGCTCCGCAGCATGTGGGATCTTCCCAGACCAGGGCTCGAACCCGTGTCCCCTGCACTGGCAGGCGGATTCTTTTTTTTTTTTTTTTTTTTGTGGGGGGGGCAGGCGGATTCTTAACCACTGCACCACCAGCGAAGCCCCTGCCACCACCTTTGTGAAAGCTCAGCAGCCACTGCTGGGGCTCTGGACACTGAGCTCCTGCAAAATGCGAATTTGGACATCTCCCCCCAAAAGCCAGCATTGTCAGGGTCCTCATGGGCTGACCAGTGTCTTTGGCACGCACAGGAATAACAGTGACAGTGGGCAGGAACCGAGCCTCTGTTGTGTACAGAGGACTGTGTGCAGGGCCTTAGGCCCTGTCCTAAGGCCTGGATGTGCAGTGTCTCATCTAGGCTCTGAGGTTGGTTCTGTTATGGCACCCACTAGGATCTTGCTGCCAGGCAGTGAACAGCAGGCTTGGGATTTAGACAGAGATGGACCGGTTCTAGATCCAGCTCTATCAGCCTCTAGGCTATCGTACTTCTTGTCCACACACTCGGCTGCGGGCTGCCCCACCTCCCCCCAAGCCTCCTTTCTGTTCTAGACTGAGATGGACTCCGCCGGGGAGAATGTCTTAATAGAACTCAGGACTTTATGGGGTTCCTGGAGCAAAGGTAAACCCTTGGCCTTGGTAGTGGAGGAGGAGTCATCCCTGAATTGATCTGGCCAATATCACTTACCTCCACTGTGACCCCACTTAACCCCACTGCTCAACAGTGAGGGCGCATTTCCTGGCTTCTGGTTTGGGGTTGGGGGCTGTGGGCAAACCCAGGCTGCCAGCCCTCCGCTAGGCCTGATCATTTGGATGTACAGAATCTTGCCTGTTTGTTTTGAGTGAATGAGCGTATGCTTGTGTGAACATTCAGAAGAAAGGTGCCGGCCTGTTGGCAATGGTTAACGTGAGTTAATGTGTCAACTGAGCCACTGGACAGCTCCCTCCAGCTAAGCCTCAGTGATGGTGGCCTTTAAGCCCCTGCTCATGGATCCCAGGTCTTTTTAAACTTTTTTGGAGCCGTTTAGTTTTTGAGGAGCTGCCAGTTCCTAGGTCCTCTGTCTGGATGGCAGGGGATGCCCTCGTGGGTACCGCCCAGCCTTGGCCCAGGGCTGGCTCCTGTGAGCTTAGTCAGAGGACTCCTGGGCCGCAGTGCCCTCCTTGTTTGGAGTGTCTCACGGGAGGGGGCACTTACAGTCCCTGCCCAAGCTCCTCGAAGTCACTGGATGCCCTCACGGGAAGTGGGAATGACGTGCCTGGCATCGATCTTCCACCTGAAGAAGCCACGTGCCATGCTGTTTATAGTAAATTATGCAGTAATTCCTCTAATTCCTCTCCCACCCCATATCCTTGACACGGGGAGGCCAGCCAGGCCCTCAGAGAGTTCTGGAGCCCGTCTGGCACAGGGTGGTCAGGCAGGCAGGGGGAGAGCCCACCGTCCGGGGCTTTTATCCCCCTGCTGATTGTAAGTGGTGGCGACGGTTTGGGCAGCAGGGGGTGGTGTGCAAGGGAAAGTAGCTTCCTCCAGATGAGGTGTCAGGGGCTTGGGACTGCCCAGACAGGAAGGAGGGGACGGGCAGGGAGGGGGAGGACGTTCACGCAGAGCTGTCTCCTGGACCGGGCCTTCCCTCTGTGCCTCGGCCCTTTGGGGCAAGTAGGTGTCTGTTAGAGGCTGTGCTGTGTCCCCCTGCCATCTGTGATCACTGGTGTGTCACTTCCCTTCATGTCAGAGCCCCAGCCGCTGTAGCCACGTTATTTAAAAGGCTGTGCCTTCACCACACCACGGGGAGCACCTCCCCCAGCCCAGCCCTACCTGTGGGCTCCTGCTTTACCCCTTCCCTTCCCTACCTGTGCAGACTGACCCTCTCAGCAGCCCCTGCCTGCTGGGGGGCTGGGAAGAGGCCTGAGGGGAAGAGCGTGGAACCTTTTCGTGTGAGGAGCCTGAGGCCGCCTCACAGCTGGCAGTGCTGGTAGCCAAGGGGGACCCCAGAGGGGTGGGCCTTGGCCCCGGAAATCTGGTTCTTCTACCCAGTGAAGGCCGTTCTGTAACCCCAAGAACCTGGTTGATGCTTCCCTTGGCTTCTGAGGCCTCACTGACTTGTTGCAGCCAAACCGCCAGCCTTCGGGCTCCCCTGGCTGGAGAGGGTGGCCTGGGGGTGCACACCTGGTGGTGGCCTCTTTCCTGGCAACGGCTTGGTTGCTGAGGGACAGCCCTGGGGGTCCACAGCTCCTAACCTGACTCCCAGCATCCGGGCAGCCCAGGCTGGCGGTTCCCAGCCCTCAGGAGGCCCCTGCCCGACATCCCACCTCTCCCCTTCCTGGGTCTGGCTCTGGAAAGTCTCTTCTGGTGAGGAGGACTGTCCAGTTCCCTGGTTACCTGTGCTGGTTGCAGGTGTGGAGCTGGTAGGACAGGGGGCTGTTGAAGGGGACCCGGAGTTCCTGTGCTGCTGTGGAACCCCTTCAAAGTGGCTAGTCCATGGCAAGACCTGTCCCAAACCACGTGCCCCCTGCACTTATTCCTGGACAGCTTAGCTTGGAGCTGGAAGGCCTGGTCGCTGTGCTGTGATATGGGGGGGGTGCTGGGTGACCCCACCTGCCGAGGGTGTGTCCGCCTCTCACGGAGAGCTCCCCCAGCCCAGGGCAGGGACACCTGCCCCTGCAGGATTTTGATCCGGCCCTTGAACCAGAGTGAACGCCACCCCAATACTGACATTCCTGTTAAGCCTTGAAGTTAATGAAATTTAAAATTCAAACACCTGTGAGTCAGGTGAGTCAACCTGTGTTTTTCTGAAATCATTAAAGAAGCATAAAATAGGCACATGGACATAAGCTCCAAATTAGAAATGCTGTCCAGTGCCAGGAGGGAGAGGAAGGGCTGTGGTGGGGGCCTGACGGGAGCCTCTGGAAGGGGCTGCCGAGGAGAGAGGCTCGGCCGAGGAGAGAACCGGGGTGGCCCTCCATGGGATGTGGCTTCTCTGGGGGCTAATCTGAGTGTTGGGTGGGCTGGAAGCTCCACGGTGAGCGTCCCTCTGTGACCAGAGCTCTTTCTCCGTCCCCAGATTCCCATACCGAGTGTGCCTACGTTCCAGCCCTCTACTCCTGTCCCTGAGCGCCTGGAAGCTGTGCAGCGCTACATCAGGGAGCTGCAGTATCCTCCCTGGTCAGGGTCCTGGCCGCCGTCTGGCTGGTCCAAAGGCCAAGTGGGGCTTGTTTTCGGACAGGGCCAGAGAGGGCTCGGCAGAGCAGCCTCACTCCACAACTCCAGGGGCGCCGTTCCCGTGGCATCTCTGTGCCCCGGAGTCGTGTAAGCACAGCCTGTGTCCGCCCGGCTGTTGGAGGTAGTTTGATGAATGCCAGACCCACTCCAGCCTCTCTGCCACCTGCTTCCTCCTCTGTGTGATGGGGTAAATGTCTCCTGAGCGACCTGCTGGTGGAAGTCTAGTCCAGGTCCACCAGGCCAGACCTCCTCTGCTGACCATCCAGCGCCCGCAGAGGGAGAGAGGGGAATTTCCCTTGGGGCTGTTTAAAAACTGATCTAAAATGGGTGTGTGGTGGGAGGGCGGCAGGTAGATGGAAGAGAAAAAGGATTTCATGCTTTGGGACGTAACTTCCACGTCTTGGAAGTTTCTCCCATTTCTTCACCTTTTTCTTCCCTGGCAGGAGGCCAGTTGCCCAGCATGGGAAGAGCCTCCCCTGAGCCCAGGATTCCCCAGTGTCCCTGAGTCGGGGCCCCTCCACCCCTGTGCCCTGCCTGGAGCTATGCGACCTAGGCTCTCCCCCGCTCTCCTAGCTGCAGATTTGGTCAGAGATGGCAGGACCGGCACCAGGCGCGGGTCCTGAGCAGAAGAAAAGCCAGGCTGGTGACTGAAAACTGGGTCCAGCCCTTCCTTTGCTGTGGGGGGGGTGGGGGCGGGGGGGCGTTGGGGCCCGGAGAGGGAGGCGGTTGGCTTGGGAGCGCACTCAGCAACGCAGCCGTGCAGGAATCCCACCCCAGCCTTCTCCTCCCAGTTCGTGCTGCTTCTCACTGGTTGGGCTATGAGGTTCTGCAGAGAGCTGTCCAGGGCTCAGCCTCTTTCCCATCCCTGGCCCGCCTGGCCGCCTGCCCCCCACCCCCTACCCCGGCTCCCTCTCTAGGAGAGCAAGGGTGGAGCAGAGGGTGAGAGGGAAGGGCGCAGAGGGGCCCTGTGGGCAAGGCGAAGCAGCGTGCGGCGCCCCCTTCTCCCTTCACACAGTCAGGTCTTGAGCGTCCTCCCAGGTGCCTTACAGAAGCATTTTGTGGGGTCCTTCCCCAGCCTGCACCCCTGGGAGTGCTGGACCCCCAGGGTCTGGATGAGGACAGAGGGACACGCCTCTTCCAGGTCAAGCCAGGAAGCCCTTAACCGGCACCCACAGGTACAATCACACAGGGACGCAGTTCTTTGAAATTAAGAAGAGCAGACCTCTGACAGGGTAAGTGTGGGGAGTGCCTCGTTCCTCTGCACCAAGGTAACAGCGCCTGGTCCAGTTGGAGCCCCTCGGGCACCTGCGGGTGGAAGCTTATGAGGCAGGCAGGGACTCTTCCCAGGGGAGCCCGCCAGCAGGGCAAGTACCACCGTGGGGCCCTCCTTAGGACATCCTAAGGAGGGGACTCTGGCCAAGACGGGCAGCGGGGGCTCCCTTGAGGATGAGGAACCCTGACATGCACGCTGAGCCAGGAGGGTGATGGCAGCCCCCCGGCTTGGTGAGGACAGAGGGCAGAGTCCCAGGTGGATGTCTGGGTGTGAGCCTCATCTTCTTTTTAAGAGAGGTGAGCCTCGCAGGAGAGACCTCTCCTCCTTCTCTCCATTCCCTGGAGCCGCCTGTGCACTCCCCACGGCAGGGACCTGCGTGTCACCCCAGTGGCCTTACTGGACTCTCTTCTGGTCATTTAGTACGAGGCCCAGTGTCTGAGCAACAGGGACCCCACTGGGGAGAACACTGCATCTCCCACTTCCCATTCTGCGCCCCAGGTGTTGACCCCTGACTGGATCCACCCCGAAGAAACCCTTACGGCAGAGCAGAGTGGAGACGGAATGCCACAGCTGGGTCTGGGGGCCCAGCCCAAAGCTGTCCAGGCATCTAAAACCCTGTGCTTTTAAAATTAATGTGGATTTTACGTCTTGCTCCACATATAATCTGCCCGTGTTCAGTGCCTTGTAAAAAATGCTTTAAATGGTTTATTAGCTAATTACTTAATTACCCCCTTTCCAAGCCCCCTGGGTGGAATGCAGCCTTCCTAACCCCAAAGCTTTGCTCTTGTTGTCCTGTGGCCGCTGTGTGTATGGGCCCAGCTCCAGCCTCATGGGATGGAGGAGTCCAGCACCCTCCCCAGCAAAGCCAGTGGCCGGGCTGCATTCCCAGGCCCAGGGGGCGGCATTCGGTGAGGAGGGAGGAACCAGGCTTCAGGGATAGTCTCTGTTAAAGTGGCCTGAATTCCAAGTTCAAGGGCAGGCAGGGGAGTCACTGGGCAGCTAACTTCCTGAGATCCCATGTCCAGGCCCCAGGCCGCTGGCCAGCTGCGGGGTAGCAGTTACAATCAATTACAAACTCTTCAGAGAAGTCATAGTTGGGTCAGGGGTGTCCACTGTGCTGTGGAAGAGACAAGATCAAGATCAAGGCCAAGGTCTCCAGCATCCTTGGCATGCTTTCCCATGGGCCCCCCAAACACCATCTTCACAGAGGGCCCCTAGCCCAGTGGCTGTCAAAGATCTGCCTACCACTGCATGCCCCCCATTCATCCTCCCCTCCAGAGGTCTTGGAGCAGAGCCTGAGGGGAGGGGGAAGAGGCCTCTTTCCTTATCTTCAGTGGTTGCCTCTTCTCCCACCCCCTTAGGCTCAGGAAGGATGTGAGGGGAAGGAGAGGGAGGCGCTGGGCCTGAGCTGAGGCAGCTTGGAAGGGAGGGGAGTCTTTGTCCATCTAGCATTTCTAGTCCACCTCGTGATACTCCTTCACCGGAAGGAACGTCTGTCCTTATGACTCTGCCTCCCTTCCCCCCAGGCTGATGGACCTGGCCAAGGAAATGACCAAAGAGGCTCTGCCAATCAAATGCCTGGAAGCCGTGATCCTGGGAATGTATCCTTCCTCTGAGAGGCCTAGGTGGGGGTAGGCACGTGCTCAGCACTTCTGGGCCAGCTTCGTCCTCTGGAAGGGGAGGGCTGAGTGAGCTCCAAGGCCCTCCCAGCAGTCATGAACTTGGCCCCAAGTGAACGAGCTTGAGGGGCACTCAGTCCCTTGCACCTCAGTTGCTAACTTCCGAGGCTTACTGGGCAGCTTTTTTGAGTCGTGGACGCAGTGACCCTGTTCTCTGAACCACAGATCAGGGCACGTGGTTTCATAAGGCTGTTGTGCTACTTCCCAGAACCAGAGTCTGGAAGAAGCAGGTTGGATGCCCAAATGTCGGTATTTCCAGGACATGTTAATTTGTGGAGATGATGGATGGGATCTTTGATATAAAACTGCCTATTAAAAAAAAAAAGCAAACAGGGTTTCTCAGTCTCCCCCACCCAAAGGGTAGAACTGGGACCTATAGCTGGGTTACCAGAGTAGCTAAGTGGGATGTATAAGCCCCCCAGTATCCCCAGTTAGAGCAAAGTAAGGAGACAGGTGTTTATGGCCAGTTCTCTGTCATAAGTGGACCCTGCCTGAGCCCTACCCCGTTTTGTTTTGTTACAGAAAATCTTAACTTTATATAAACATAGGTTAATATAATGAAACCCATGTGCCCATCACTCAGTTTTACCAATTGAAGGCCAATCTCGATCCATCTCTGCCCACCCCTCACATCACCCTCTTTCCTGTACCTACCAAGGCTTTTAAATATTGTTTGCCACCCCTGGTGCAGGCACCTGGCTCTGTGCCGAGCAGGGCAAGGCGGCAGGTGCCTAATGGGACGGAGGAGTCCACTCACTAGGGCAGGTCACGGATGCGAAGACGACGGTCAAAGGCCAGGAGCACAGCTTCTTTGAGGAGGACTGTGATATGACGGAGACGCTCCCCGCCCCCATAGGCATACCTGCCTTAAACTATGTGAAGACACTGAAGGGGTGCCCCCCAGTCCCCCTCCCTGAGGGGTCCTCAGAGCTAACCCTAACCGTGGCAGTCCTCTGTGGACCAAAGACCCCCACGAGCATGGCCCTGTCCAAAGGGTTCTTTGCTGGGACGAGTGTGAGGCCAGCCCAAGAACTCTAGGCTGCTGCCAGCAACCCCTTCAGAGCCACACACCAAAGTGGAGGTTCCCATCCCATCGTAAGAGGGAGACTCAGTTCCCCTCCCCCTGAGCACACAGAGAAGCTGGTCCAGACAGGATCACGTGGTCCTGCAGGCTTTTCAGGGGTTACCTGCTGGCTCGTATGTAGGTGGGAAGAAAACAGGAGCAGCCCCCATCTGGGGGGACCCCTCCCCACTGTCCCCACAGGACCACCACGGGTCCCTCCTACACACGTGGTGAGCGCTGTCTTGGGTTTGTCCCTGGGCCTCATCCTCGCTGCACACTGAGCCTGCGCCTTGCTCATCTGTGTCCCCAGTCACTTGCTTGCAAGGAGTCAGGCTCCGTAAGCATTGAGGTGACTGAGAGAACAGACTTCGGGGTCATGCCAACCTGGACCTGAATCCTAGCTCTGCCGCATCCTCACTGTGTGACGCCGAACAAGTTCCTTAACATCTCTGAGCCTCGGAGTCCTCCTCTGCAGGAGGGGACGATGGCATTCCCATCCCGCAAGTTTGTTAGGACAGTTGAATGAGCAGGTGCATGTAGGACGCTGGATGCAGTGTCTCCGTGGTCCCTCCTCCAAGCTTTTATCCTGTTTATCTCATTCTACCTGTTTGTTCAAGAAGAGTTTTGAGTGACTGTTATGTGCCCACCTCTGTGCTGGGCCCCAGAGATACAGCAAAGAACATGACAGACAAGGTCCCCATTCTCAGAAGATTACGTTCTAGTCGGGGAGACAAAAAATAAGCAAGTAAACCAAGAAGTAAGAAAAATAATTACAGACTGTGGTGATGTGCTGTGGAGAAAATACGTAGAGCAGACTTGCTTTAGAAAGGGAGGTCAGCGGTGCTGGCCAAGCCTGAAGCCTGAGGAGGAGCTGGCAGCTGCAGCGGGGGGTGGAGGGGACAGCTAGAGGAAAGAGCTGGCGCAGAAGGTCCCCCGTGGAGGTTGCAGTGGGCCGCTGGACCAGGCTCTCGGCCTCCCAGGCCACGGGGGCAAGCTTGGTTTTATTTGAAGAGCAACAGGCAGTATGTCTGTGCATGGGGGGTGGAGAGAGCGAGAACAGGATTGTCAGTGCATCTGTGAGGAAGTGTGTGTGTGAGAGAAAGACCATGTGAGAGGCAAGGTAGAGGTGAGGAGGGCTGTGTGACTGACAGGAGGAGAGAGGGAGATGGGGTGGTAGGCAGGGGGCCCTCTTACCCTTCCTTCAGCCCAGGACTCTGGAGGGCCCCGCAGTTTGGCGTGCCGGCCTCACTCTTAAGGTGTTATTTGGTGAGCCCTGCTTGATGTCATAGCAGCAGCCGGTAATCACTGAGTGCCCTGACCCATAGAGATTGAGTTTATTGAGCACCTACTTATGCCAGGCCCAACCCTGACGACAGGAAGTGGAGATGAGCAAGACCTGTTGCCTGCACTCAGGAGCTAGGGTGCAGGGCCACTCACTTAGCCTCTCCCAGGTTGGGGTGGAGGCCGTCCCTGTCCCGCCCCTGCGCGCTGGCCCTCGGGCCTCTCCCTGGCTGTTTCCTTAGCTGGGGCGGCGTGGCCAGTTACCTCACCAACAGCATGCCTACCCTGGAACGCTTCCCCATCAGCTTCAAGACCTACTTCTCAGGGAACTACTTTCGCCACATCGTGCTGGGGGTGAACTTCGGCGGCCGCTACGGGGCGCTGGGCATGAGCCGGCGCGAGGACCTGATGTACAAGCCGCCGGCCTTCCGCACGCTCAGCGAGCTCGTTCTGGACTACGAGGCCGCCTACAGCCGCTGCTGGCACGTGTTGAAGAAGGTGAAGCTGGGCCAGTGCGTGTCCCACGACCCGCACAGCGTGGAGCAGATCGAGTGGAAGCACTCGGTCCTGGACGTGGAGAGGCTGGGCCGCGAGGACTTCCGCAAGGAGCTGGAGCGACACGCCCGCGACATGCGGCTCAAGGTCCGTGTGCGCGGCCGTCCCGCCCGCGAGTGTCCAGGGGCGCGAGCGTCCAGGGGCCGGCAGGGGTGGAGACGGAAGGGCTGCCGCTTCCTAGGGAGTCGCTCTTCCAGGGAAGCCCCCGCCCTCCTCCCCTGTCCCCCCCGCCCCCGCCCCAGCAGAGGTGGTGCCAGGATTAAGGGAGATGAGGGGGAGAAGTTTCTGGGCTTTGCTCAAAGGTCGTTATCCATGAGGCAGTCCCCTCCGGTGAGCAGGCCAGGGGAGGCTCTGGAGGGGGCAGCAGACGAGCCGGGTTTGGGCACGTGGAGGAGGGCACGGGTGCCACAGGCCAGGTGGAGGGGGCTGTGCGTAAAGACTGGAGGGAAATCATGGCTTGTCTGGACGGAATGGTAGTGTGGGGTGGGCAGCTGCTGCCATCACCCCCGTGTGTATCCTGATTCTTGACTCAGAAAAAGGAGGAGGTTCAGACTGGGGAGACACAAGGAGGGGTGGTCCCTTCTCCCGCTTTCCCACACCCACTGAGCAGGGGTCTTGGAGGAGGGGGAGGGGCTGCTGGACCCAGAAGTAGTCGGGCTGAGCTGCTGAGGAGTTGGCCCCCAGAGCCTTACAGGTGAGCAAAATCTTGGCCTCTCCCTGGTTTCCCCTGTATGGCAGTGCCTCCTCTGGGGCCTGCCAGCCCCTCCCCATTGCCCAGTCACGCAGCCCTGTGCGCTGCCCCTCCGGGTGGCCTGGGGCCGCAGCCATGACTGTGGCACTTTCGCACCCACTGCTGCTCCCAGAACGCCAGGAGGGCAGCGGGCAGCGTTGGGTGCGCCCTTTTCAGGGTAAGGAAGTGAGATGCGGGCAGCCCAGAGACTTGCTCGCGGGCCATGGGAGGCAGATGGGACTGGGGCTTAGTCTCTGGATGGGGAACCCAGGCATATCACAGGTGCTTTCAGGTGTCCCAGCGGGGATGCAGCAGAGCTAAGGCTGCCCTGCCCCGCCTGCCAGCCCCTAGGCCAAGACCGTGGGGCAACAGTGCCTTCCCCAGGGCAGAAGCGGGCTATAGTTGTTGACCCTGCTGCTTTCAGGGGCTGCCCTCTTCCCCTCCTGAGCTGGTCCTCCCCTGTTCTTCCCCTGCAGAGCTGTGGGTGCCCAGCTGCTGGAGTGTTATTGCATCTTCAGGGGGAGCAGGTTGGATCTAGAGTTGGAGGCACTATTACCTAGTTTTTAGTGCTGTGTTTCCCAGTCTGTTTGGTGCTGTGCACTTGCCATGTTATTTGCCCCCCTTCCAGTACCCCTCCCGTATACCCCAAGTTTTGAAGATTCAGGTCAAACGGACAGTGCTGCATAAATTCACTTGCTTTTCTCATTTTTTTCTTAATCAGAGATACAGCTGCTAGTCTGAACTTCTGATTGACTCGAGATAATGTCACCCTTGGGTCTGGTAGGATCCCAGCCCAAAGCTCAGACACGGGCTGTTTCCCCAGCCGGCACACCTACCTGGTATGGGTAAATGGCCCTTTCCTCAAGGGCCACCATGAACCCTCAGTAACTTCCACCCATATCCTTGCTATTTCAGGGGCCAACAGAGATTAGGCAGCCCTGCTGTGGAACCACTGCCCTGGCAGTTTTAGTGCCTGGGAAGCAGGTTCGGGAAGACCCTGACACAGGGCAGAGCGTGGCTCGAGGCTTCCTGGGCCCTGCCCAGGGCAGCTTCGGGGCTTGTGGCTCCTGCCAGGCAGGACGGGCTCTGGGGCAGTCCTGGAATGAGTCTTTGTTTCTTCCTCCCCACCAAGATTGGCAAAGGGACCGGCCCTCCCTCCCCCACCAAGGACCGCAAGAAGGATGTGTCCTCCCCACAGCGGGGCCAGTCGAGCCCCCACCGCAGGAACAGCCGCAGTGAAAGGCGGTGAGCAAAGGGTTTCGCCTTGGGTGGGGGCTGGGGAGACAGCAAAAGGCATTTTCCTTCCCCCACCTCTTCTCTTTCTCACCTTTCTCTTTTCTGCCTCTGCTGGAGGGAGCTTGGGATGGTGTGTTTGTTTGTGTGTCGATATGGCGGCAATGCAATCCCATTTCTCGAGAGAAGATGACATTGCTGGCCCACTGGTCATCCTGTGCGGGGCCCAGATGCCAAGCCGGAGACCCACAGGGAAGGCTGGAGGCCAGCGGCAGAATGGGCTCTGTGGGAGGGAGGGTAGAAGGGGCGGGGCCCTGCCTACGGTGAGTCCTTCCAGGAATATCACTGGAAAAGGTTTGACGTCAGATGGCGGCTGGTGGCTGGCTTTGAACGAAACTTTTGCCCCTGTGAGTCTGTGGTTTCTGCCTGTAACTAGATGGCAGAAACATCCCGTTAAGACACCAGGCTGCCTCATCAGATTTGTCTCCTACACGTCGGCCTGGCTCTTGCTTTAAATGTGGTCGTCGTTCTGGAAGCACCTCTCTGGTGTAAGGGGCGCCAAGCTGGCCTCCAATATCCGGCATCCTTCACTTTGACCTAGGAGGCTTTCAGAGAGAACAGATCCCCCTCACAGAGACCGACGCATTACACTATTACTTTCTTACTTAACTGCAGCCGGAATTGCTGACCTCCGTGAAAAGCAGTACCCTGCGAGAGAGTGCAGGGACCACACTCAGGACAGCAAGGCGTGTGGGCGCTCCAGAAGCACACTTCCGCAGGGGCTCTCCCGATTCCTTTGGGACACCTTGGAGACTGGGGAGGTGGGGAGCCAGCAGGGGCAGTCACCCCTTGCTCCCTGCTCCCGCACCTCCCTGACGGGCCACTCACCCCTTCCCCCTCCTCTGCTCTCTCCTCCCTGCAGGCCTTCTGGTGAGAAGAAGCCTTCGGAGCCCAAAGCCATGCCAGACCTCAATGGGTACCAGATCCGGGTGTGAGGCAGGCGGCAGTGCCCCAGCCGCACCCACTTCTGGGGGCCAGCATCTGCCTGCCAGAACCGGCCTCGCTCCTGGGGAAGTTGGGGCTGATGATAGGGCAGGGTGAGGGACAGCAGGAAGAGCGTGTCCCAGCTCAGCCACCCAAGATGCTGCCCCTCCTGCTGGGCCAAGCCCCCTAACTTTGGACCACGAGGCAGTGAAGAGTTTAATTTTGAGTTTTTAACTCAACAACTGAAATTTAAGGTATTTGGGAAAAAACTTAAAACTAACGATCTGCCAGTGGCTGGAAGGCCAGTGCTTAGAGGATCTAAGCGCCACAGGGCTGGGTGCGGAGGGGTTGCTGGCTCTGCCGGTACCCCTGCCCCAAGGTCTCTCTGGGATTTGGGTCCATTCCATCTATGGGAAACCTCCCGGCTCTGCTAGGCCTATGGCAGGATGGGGGGAGGGATGTTTCTCCAGTCCTGTCTGCCCTGGCAGAATCTTCACCCAGGGAAAGGAAAGCAGGGTAGGAACCACCCTGAGAAAGGGCTGTATGGCCCATATCAGGAGCTTAGCACAGGCCACATCTGCCCCAAGAGCCAGAGCCTGTGGCTCAGGAGGGTCCTTGGGCCCTTGCAGCCCCATGGACAGTGCTGTGAGGGCTGACCTTGCCTCGTGGCAGGGCCCGTGCTGGGACTGGCTGGACGAGAGCCCAGGAGAGAACCACTGGGGGAAGGGTTCCCGGACCCCTACCTGGCCTCCTTGCTCAGCCCAGCTCTGCCTGTTGCTGAAGCCGGGGCCTCCCTGCAGAGGGGCTGGGCTCTGCCAAGGGCCCAGAGATGCACTGGGCTCAGCATGACTGTGGGATCTGAATAGACCTGGTGGGTCCAGGAACCATGGCTGGGGATGGGGTGGGACACTCAGGCCCAGGTCTGTCCCCCTGGTAGGTAGTCCCCAGGGACTGCTCCCCCTTCCTGTTACCTTAGCCCTTGCTGGGGAAATGAAGACCAGATCAGGCTGCCTGTGTCCCAGCCCTACCTCCCCTCATTCAGCAGCCCGGGTAGGTGTGGAGGGCCCAGTGATGATCAGGCCTGTTGCGTGAGGCAGCTCATCAGGGAAGAAGCTGAGCTGCTGGAGTCTGCACAGCCTGCCTGGCAGGTGTGAGATGCCTGGCGGGCAAGTGAGAGGTTGTGGAGAGAGGTTGGAGGGCCTGCGGGAAGGTTCTGGAGGCCCAAGTAACAAAGAGGTGTAGGTCATGGGGGCAGTGTGGCCACTAAGGAGAGGCAGGGCCCGAGAACTGGGGAATGTAAGTGAGAAAAGAATGTGGGGGAGAGTTTAGAATCAGGCAGCCTTGGGGAGTAGTGAGTTCCCTATTGCTGGAGGTATTCAAGCAAAGACTAGATGGCTGCTTGTCATCTTGAAAGCTATAGAAAGGATTTAGGTTATGGAAGGATAACTGGATGAGATGACCATTAAGGTTTCTTAATACTGAGAGGCTATGATTCAGCCAGGGGCAGCTGGCAGTAAGGCTGCAGCAGGGCTGGGGGCCTGGAAGAGGGAGGACCAGAGCCAGAGTTGTAAACTCACATGCCTGCGGGGCCAGGCAGATGACTAAAAGGAGGGCTGCAGGGCTGGGTGGGGATTGCGGCAAATTAAAGAAGACATACCCCATTAAAGCAGCCGCTGTTGCTCAGCCATTCTGAGTGCAGGCCCTGCAGTATCAGATTGCCTGATTTTTTTTGTTGAGAGGCCAGAACTCTGAATTTTTATGTGAAATATGGTGATTTTTAAATGTTGGCAGTCAGTTCAGAAAATTGTAAAGCCCAACGTGAAAAAGAATGCTGGTTTGTAATCTCTGAAGTAGAGAGGGCTTGGGCTGGGGAGAGGTCCACCGAGGCACTTTGAGGTGGAAAGCATGAAAAGTTGTAGGCCTCCCAGAGCAGGCCGGGCCAGGGCAGCGTCCTCGCTGCCGAGGCTGCTCGGAGTGGGCAGCTACCCCACGTTCATGTTCGCTCTCCCCGCAGACCAGAGACACACCAGGAACTCCCTGCGGTTGCTGAGACACCAGAGGGGGTGGAGTGGAATAGAAATAGTGCAATTCTCAGCCTGCCAGGGAGATGGATGGTGCCTGAGAAGCAAAGAAAGGGAGAGAGGGAGACAGGATGCGTTTGCTGACGCGGGTGCCCACCAGGGAAGGCACCAGGCTGGCAGCTTTTCACACCAGCAGCTCTTGGCCCAGAGCCAGGCCCAACAGGGAAGCTGGCTGCTCAGTCCCCTGGGTTTCTCATGGGTCACTGGGCCCTGGGCAGGTGCCTAACCTGTCCCCCGGGCTACACCCCAGCCAGACCAATCCGAGGGCCACTGTGAGCTCTTAACTCACCATCCCATCCCAGTTTTCAGGGAGAGGGGTGGCGGGTGCCCATGTTCACACATTCGCCTGAGGCAGAGATGGATCCGTTTGGGAGGCATGAGGCTGAAAGTGAGGCCTTTTGTGGGTCTGGGTGTGGGTGCCTCGTGCAGGCCGCTCATCGGCAGACACCCCAGATGCCCCTGTGGACCACACGGCTTGAGGGTGAGACGTGAGGGAGCCGCTCCTGGTATGGGAGCCCAGCAGGGTGCTCTGACCCTCTGGCTCCTTCCCGAGCCCTTTGGGGAGAAGGAAGCAGGATGAAGCCCCAACCCCTACTGCTGTCTTCCAGGGAGGGAGCCGACCACCCACAGCTGATAACCCCCTAGCACTCCCCCTTCCTGGCTCAGACCTCGGGCCTGTGTTCACCCACAGGATACAGCGGTGCTTTTTAATTTAACTGTTTCACAGATGTAGCAACCCCTCCTCCCCTCCTGGGCGTGTTTACACAGGCTCTGCTCCCCAGGGCTGGCCTGGCTGCAGAGTTTCTGGGGAGGCAGAGGCAGGGACTTTAGGGCCTTAGTCACCATCCTCAGTATCACTTCATCTCAATTCCTGTGAAGGACCGGGCCTCGCTCCTCCCCACTCAGGACTGCCTTCCAGCTCTCAGCGTGGGTTCCTCAGGGGTAGGGGCTGCTGGCTGGGGAGGGGTCAAGGGGAGGGCAGAGAAAGCTGCTTGATGAAGGGGGTCGGCCAAGGGGGGGCAGTGATTGCTCCCCAAGGCCTGGCTGCCTGTGCTCTGTGCTGGGTGCCGGGTCGGAACACTGGGAAACTGGGTTTCAAGCCTTCCCACCCACCTACCTGCCAGTCCTCTCCCTCCCGCGGCCTCAGTACAGTCGTGGTCCCCTCGCCCATCTCGCCAGCCACCCCATCCTTCCTGGGCGTGGCCAAGCGGGGAGAGCGGTGCCCCTGGCCCCCAGGTGCCATGATGAAGCCTAGGGCCAGGGTCCTGAGCAGAAGGAGCCTGGAGGCTGGCCGTATCTGGATTCTGGCCTGCTCTGTCATCTTATGCCCCCCAGCGCTTCCTGCTCGGATTGCACTTCCCGGCCCCGGGGACGGGGTCTAATCCTGGCTGGTGGCGCCCAGAGGCCTGTGTGCCCGTGCGCGCCTGGGTCTCCTGCCTGGGTGGTTTCCGGCTTAGCTACAGCGGCTTCCCCCAGGCACCGCCCCGCCCCCCCCACCCGGCCTCCAAGTACAGGGAGGTGTGAGCTGGGCCCGGCATATCCACCGGGTTCTGTGTGCCAGAAGCGAAATCCCCACTTCCCTTGCTCCACTGAGAAACCAGTGTGAAGGGCAGGGAGGTCCTCTGGGGGAGCGTGGGGTGGGAGGGGAGGTCTGCCGCCGGCCAGGCAGGGCTGCCGTGGTGCTAGCTCCAAGTCCATCAGTATTGACCCCGCTCGCCCCATCTTGGTGCTCCAGAGTCCCAAGTTGCCCTTTTTCTTCAAGTCTGATGAGAGAAGAAATCGGGTGCGCTTGGCCTGGGGCCTAGTGATGGTGGACGGCCCCTCCCTCGAGCTCTGTGTTGGCTGCCATGTTGTACTGGACTTTGTTCCCCCTCTTCTTCTCATATCAGTGTTGCCCCTCCCCCTTTGACTTTTACACATCGTCTCATTCCTGTTCTCACTTTTTCCTTTAAATGAATAAAGTCTCCCCAGCTCAGCTGTGTGGGCTGGGAGGAAGCCCCAGTTTGTAAACCTTGTCTTCTTCCCTCTGGGAGCTGAGGCTGGAGCTGCCCCACCCACCAGTGTCAGCCTCGGCAGCTCCGGAGAGAACCTGCCCGGAGGTGAGGAGAGCCCCAAACAAGCCAACAGGACACCTCGCAACCCCTGCAGTCATGATAAAACTTCTGGGGTCCCAGACTGTCACCCTCAGCCTGCTGAAGCCACTCAGCTCTTGCTAATCCTAATCTGGGAGATCTTTCCTGCTGGCTGTAAATGAACCCCTTCCCCCTCACACAGCCAGTTCAGCCCCCAGAGGTGCAGGATGCATTCCAGAGCCCTGCACTTCCTATCCTAGTCCCCAGCAGTCCATCGGGAACAGAAGAGGAAGGCTGGGTGTTCTCCTGGGAGATGAGGCTATTTCAGGAAACCATAGCAACAGGGATCTGCAGTCCCTTCTCATCACAGTTGCCAGTGCAGAATCTATGGTGGTTAAAGCCACAGCTTTGGAAAACACCGCTGGTTCTACTGTCCCTCCAGCTCTGGACCTCTTCCCAATGCTTTAAGGCACGTCCAAACAATAACAACCAGACCTGCACAGAAATACCTTTTAGACCCCACAGCATTTTTCACCTTTAACCCTTCCTCCCTGTTTCTCTGGTCTCCTTTCATTCAGCTTGAGAGTAAAACCTAGACTTACAAGAGGAGGGAGTATATTTCTTACTTATCCCAGCCAATCCCCATAAGGTCCTAACTAGAAGTGTCGTTTAGCACAGCAAGTCTCTCACTTTCAGTAGCGTGGTGGTGAGGCATGGCCACTGGGAAAGGAGGGGTGGTCCGTTGGAATCCATGAACGTCTTAGACTGTACACCATTAAAAAGAGGCAGTTATGTTAATTACAGGTTCATTTAAATCCAGCTTAAACGATAACAAGAGCCTTTCAATAAACCAGAGTTTGTGAATAACTTGGATTATACACCTTTACACAAAGGCAGTGTTGAAATTTACACATTCAAGTCCAGCTAAAGTACCAAGTAAAGGGCCTTGTGGGTGGACTTCAATGAGATGGGCTCATACACAGTAGGCCCCTGGAGTGCTCCCGTGAAAGGAGGGCTGGGTTAAGTGCTGCGGTGAGTCTGTATGAGTCAACCAGGCTCACCGTGGACACTGCTTGGCCACTTTCTTAGAATTGATGCAGAGGTTAAGTGCCAACTGCAGACTCCCAAGAGGACCAGAACCCAGCTTGCTGGGGGGATTACCGCATTTCCTTCTCCCTTTCTTTCAAGCTCACAGCATGTGCCTGCGTAGTTTAGGCACATGACTAAAGTGGGTCGGACCTTTAAATGCAGGTGGCACTTCTCAGAGCCCTGGACACGAAGAGATTGAAGCTCTGCACCCACATCTGCCAGGATCTGACATCTTGACCATGACTGTGGAGGGCAGTGGTGATAGGAAGTGCTGGTCATACCGAAGACCAAGCCGACTGGGCCACATGCAGGCTGCCTGGTAACCCTTATAGTGTTCGCCAAGGGGGTGAGGGGCCCGCTGAGGCCTGGCAGGTGGTTGGAGATGGGCCACCGTAGGTGGGCTGAGGGACAGCGCTCTGAGCAGCCCACATGGGAATGTGCACTCCCTCCAACCCCCAGCCAGAAAGGACCTGGTCATGGGAAAGACGAAACCTCCAAGAATGTTAAGTGTGGAGACTCCACTCTTCTCTCCGCAGCTGTGTGAGGCCTCCGGTCTTATGGGCACAGGAACTGACTAGGGATGGGGCAGAAGGCAGAGTTCCCAGTTCAGGTCACATTCTCCTAACCTGGGAGAGATCACCCTACCAGGTTCTCATCTGGCTGGCCCTTGCCTGGGACAGTTTTGTTTTGCTCTCTCTCCCCGGGTGGAAACTAGAGGAGGTGGGCCCCTCCTGCTCCCAGAAGACGGGAAGCCACGCTTTGCCTTATGTAACCAATCAGAAAACAATCCTCTAGTCCAGTAGCTACACCAGGGCAAGAACTGGGGAGAAAAAACAGGGTTTAAAAACAAGCCAGCAGGGCTTCCCTGGTGGCGCAGTGGTTGGGAGTCCGCCTGCCGATGCAGGGGACAAGGGTTCGTG
>NC_041224.1:156630850-156634959 GCF_002837175.3 Physeter macrocephalus
AAAAAAAAAAAGAAAAACAAGCCAGCAGCAGAGGGCTGGTTGGTCATTTCCCTTCTCCCAGCCCCAGCCCCATGTATCTGCCTTACAAGACAACCTGTCTCTTCTACTCCCAGGAAAGGCTGTGTTCTGAGGTGTTGGGTGGCAAGAAATAAAGGAGATTCTCAGTTTACCTCTTTGGGATCTCTGTTTCCTTGGATATAAAGGTAAGATATGCACACCTGAACTGCCACCTTGTAGTGCAACTGTCTACTGATCATGGAAGTGGAAGCACTCTGGAAACTGTGAATCAAAGTGCCGTGCAGATGCTACATGACTCACCTCACCAGGGGGAAGCCCTCCAGGCCAGGAAAGGGGTCTCTGGAGACATACCTCAAAGTTTAGGAGCTATAAAATAATTCCAAGCCCCCAGGGCCAATTGTCCAGGCTGACTAGGGAGAACTACCCACCCTCAATTCCAACTATTACCAGTAATTACCAATTATTATAATTACCAATAATACTCTGGAATTCTTAGCATCCCTTCAAATAACGTAATTTCAGATCTGAAAATTCCTCACACATGGAAAAGAATATTACTTTAATTTCTATTTCACCAAGATATGTGCAACATAGGGAGGCGTTAACTTACCCACAATCACCAAGTGACCAAGCCAAGATGACAAGTGGTGTTCCTAATCCCTGGCTAAATCCCAACCCAGGTGGTTCAACTGGTACCCAGGTAGCTTTAAGTAACCCAGATTCTCAGGTACTGATTCAGAGGTGTGGGGTCTGGGATTCTGTTCAAGTAAGGCAGAAAACCACACCTGTCTCAGGGCTTCTTCCCACGGGCACAGGGGCTGGTGGACCTGCTGCACAGGAAGGCCGGAGGAAGACGAAGTCCCAGCACAGTGAGGCCCGGGAAAGATGAGAAACCTTGCCAGCAACAGGTGGCTCACAGCTCAGCCCTGGCTCCTGAACACAGAAGAGATGATCAAAAATAGAAGCGTGGCAAGAGGCATTTGCCACATGCATCATGCCTCATGCAGCTGCCATAGCTTTGACCAGGAAAACACTTCTCATCCTGCTTTCGCCACAGATCCTCCTCTGCTTGGACTAGGCGGAGGTATGGGAGGTACAGGGGCAGCAGATGGAATGAGAGCAGCTGAAAGCAGTATTCTTCTCTAGCTTGGTGAGGATGGAGAAGAGAGCTGCACCCCACGAAAGTCCAGGCAGGAGGCTGCGCTCAAGCCGTTCCTCCCAGGCCTCAGAGTAGTGGGCATCTGCTCAGTTACCAGAGGGAGATGATAACCCTTTTCTCTGGTCTAGATCTCAGGTTTGATGCCCCACCCCAGGATCAGTGTCCTCCTCTCTGCCCACCTCATTCCCCAGTCCTTCCCTCCCCCATGCCTTTCAGGATCCTAATAAAATAACCAACAGTAGGGGGGAAAGGTAAACCTTTATTTGGAAAAGAGAGTCCTAATGACCATTTAAAACCCCCTTTCATTTCCAAAATGGAAACAAATAAGAAAACAAGGAAAAGATCATCTATCAAGCTCCTGCCCTCTGCTATCTTTAGCCACTTTTAAACTACATTTCCTGGCAGAAAAAAACAGTGATGGGCCCTAGTCCTACAAACCAATAGGGCACTGTCTTGAGACCATCTCAGGAGATGCCCAGGGAGGGACAAACGGAGTGGATGGCGGAGTGTGGACAGATAGGCCTGGGGCTCAGACAGGCACATGCCCAGTACCCAGGAAACAATGTTTAAAAATATACGTGAATAGATAAATTCCCCAGAACCCAGGCATGGAAAGCTTGTAACCATGAACGCAGCAGAATTATTCAAGCTGGGTCTTTGGCTCTCAAAAAAAAAAAAAGGAGAAAACATTAACCTCTAGCTAACTGTCCCAAACTCCAGCCTCTCGGCTATATCCTCCAGTCCCATTCTGGAGGCCAAGTGGGCCAACAGCAAGTCAAGTCTGCAGGGCCAGCAGCTACACCCAGCAGTGCAGGATTCAGGCATGCAGGTGACTCACGTGGGCAAGGGAGCACCCCCTGAAGGGGCCAGGGTGCTCCTGCACCAGGAGAGGGAAAGCAGAGGCCATGAGCCGCCGAGGCCTTGCCAGAAGTGGAGCACCGCCACCTCCAGTTCTTGGGCCAGTTTTGCCCAGGGCCACCTTTCTGCTGAGAAGGTCTGGCCTGAGCTAAATACCAGGCTTTTCTAGGGGAAAAAAGGAAGGGGCTGGGGGAGGCAGCAAAGAGTAAAGAGCAGTGGGAGGAGAGGAACAGAGAAATGCAGCTTAGCTGTGCAGAGGGAAGGGAACAAGTCCCTGAGGTCTTGCGTCCCAGCTGAGGCAGCTGCAGAACCTGCCAGCTCTCTCCCCGCTGGGACTCCCACCCTCGCCGCAGTCCTCCAGCGAGACAGGAGTTTGCTGACAGTTTTTCCTCCTCATGCTTAAAGAGTTTGGCACCTCAATCCACTACCCCTGCCCACTGACCCCACATAGGGGTTCAAACTGGCCTCCCACAGGGCAGCCTGGGGAAGGGGATGAGCCCTAGAGGAAGCATGCTAGGCCTGTGGGGAGCTCTGGGTCGAGGGCATCCCTGAATCCGCTGCTCCAGCTCATGGGGCCCACTTGTTACCAGAGCCCGGACGATGAGGATGCCCTGGTTGGCAGGATGGACACCGAACGAAACACAGACGATAAAAGGAGAGACAGGCCCACGCTCCTGCCGCTGGCAGCCAGGTGCCCATGTGCCTGGCAGCACACAGCTACCGGGTCACGCCCTCCACCTGCCCCTAGGCTGACAGCCCCAGTGTGGAAAGTGGGCTAGTCAGAGACAGGCATGGCTGCGCAGAGCAGTCCCACCCCGAGAGGATGCACACACAACACACATCTCACGTGGGTGTGTCTGGCAAGAGGGCTGGGCCCAGGGGTCTCAGGCAGGGAGGTCAGGTCAGAAGGCACCCTACCAAGAAACAGCCTGAAAACAAATAACCAATGAGATCAATAGCTCCCACAACCCTGGTAATTAAAAATCAAGGGGGAGCGATGGATACATAGAAGGAAGGGGGAACCCCCCCTTCTGCCTCTCCCAGGGCCACCCAGTATGTGGCACAGGTTTAGGAAGAGGCTGGGGCGGGGCAGGGACCACAGGCAGAGGATGTGGACAGGCCTGGAGGAAATCTAGCCATGGGAGAAAGGGAACAAGGAGGGGAGGGGAGGGGACGTAAGTTTCTTGGATCTAAGTTTCCAGAAGCATGGGATATTTCCACAGTCTCTGATCCAGGTGGCTCTTCTGGAAGAGAAGCTCTCTTCCCCTGGGAGACCGTCATAGGGCGGTGACTTCCATCTCGAAGCTGGCCAGTAGGCAAAGGTGGTCTGAAGAGCAGAAGGGGTTGGGTAAGCCATTGGCAGCCCAGAGAATCTCTTCAGAGAGGAGGGAGAGCCGGCCCAGGAGCTTGAGAGTTCCATCCCGACAAAGCCTGCGATCTGGAGCACAAAGCAGAGGCCAGTGGGTAAAGCAGCCACAGCCAAACTGCACGGGGTTGGAGGGGCCCTGTGGGAGCTCCACCTTAGGAGGCTGCGTTTCCTCGGCGGCCCTACCCTCCCTCACCTCCTGCCGCCTCTGGCGGAGGCCTCATTTTCTCAGATGTGCCATGATATGTCAATGAACAAAGCTGGGTGGCTTCAGTGGGACTGCGGCAAACTAGAGTGCACGTCCAAGCCCAGCATTACAAGACCTTCTGATTTTCCAAGAGAAGCCGAAGTCCAGATTTGCTATATAAAATTTGACTTCTCAACAGAAAATCCAAACATTTTAAAAGACATGCTTTAAACAAAACAGGCATGGGGCTGATAGACTGCTACACTGTGACTACTGTGAGGGGTGAGAAGACAGGAAATAGGGTTTCTAACCTAACCAAGTCCCTTACTAACCAGCTGCCACTGAACAAATCCAATAGATCACCTCCTGGTGCTCCATTTTCATCTTTAAAAAGGAGGGACAGGGCTTCCCTGGTGGCGCAGTGGTTGAGAGTCCACCTGCCAATGCAGGGGACACGGGTTCGTGCCCCGGTCCGGGAAGATCCCACATGCCGCGGAGCGGCTGGGCCCGTGAGCCATGGC
>NC_041224.1:156635208-156654442 GCF_002837175.3 Physeter macrocephalus
AGAGGCCACAGCGGTGAGAGGCCCGCGTACCGCAAAAAAAAAAAAAAAAAAAAGGAGGGACAGCTTGTTCTGCCCACATCTCTCTAATGCTACAAGAATAAAAAGAGAAGCCGGGCAAATGGCCTAAGGGACGTATGATGAGGATGACCAGTGTCAGGTAGGTATGAGATCTGCTCCTTTGCTGGTCAGGTCCCAGCAGCCCAAGCCATGTGATCAAATGCCTGACCTACCATCAGTTCCCAGGGACTCTTGGGGGTGGCTTCTAGGAATCCAGCATCCACCAAGCTTACCAGTTCTGTTCCCATTCTCGCAGGACTCAGCTGAGAAGAAGATGTAATCTACTGTCATTCCAAGACCCAAGGGCATTGTGGTGACCTCTGGGCGGCCATGCTGGGGCAGGAAATGAGTATATACCGAGGTCAGGTGGAGGCAGTGCTGAATGGTGCCTACAGTCCTTCGGGGATGGAGGGGAAGATGTCAGTCAACAAACATTACTGAACTTTTCCCAAGGTCACTTCTCTGTGGGTTTTATCAAGTTTTTTAAGGGAGGATCCCAAATAACTCAACCTCAGCAAATGCCTTCCCATGCTAATTAAGAGGCTGAGAGTCTTAGCTAAAATTAGCCTAGAAACAGAGACATTTATATACAGTCCTGCTGACATTCCTCACCCCCCCACTCTCCTCTTGCTACCTGGTGAAGTATGCCTAATGTACCCTTGTCCATGGGTCAGCAAGCTCTTCTGTGAGGCCTTACTCCCAATGGAAAAGTGCAGGGGCTTTTCATCTGCAAGAACCTAGGTGGGTCACCTCTGGCCTCTGCACACCAGTATGTTCCTCCATAAACTTAGCACACACAAGGGGAAGAGAGAGCTCAGCAGAATGTGTTCCCCCAAATCAGCCCCAGGAAAGCCAACAGGAATCTCTCTAATACACCTCAATGGGGCTGGAATGCAAGCAGAAGGGAACTGGAAGAAGATTACCTGGGGAAGTCAGGCTCAGGCTCAGATATGTCTTCCTCAACGAAAGACTTGGCCCAGCCAGCAGGTCGCTCTGTAGAAGACCGGAGAGAAAGGGTTTTATCACTCACAGACAGTGAAGCAGGGTTAGAACCTTGCACCCTGAAATCCCACTCAGATCCTTGACTGGATTGTTCCAGAAGGGAAAAGGGAAAGAGAAAAGGTGAGGAGAGGAAGAAAACAATGGACCAAAGTCAAGAACCTCAGGAAGCAGACAGACAGAGGTCTCTAACACAGACATCTCTTCCCTGGCTCAGCAACTTTTAAAAAAATTTAAATTCATTCTTTAGAATAGGTAATATAGTCACATGGTACAAAAATCAAAATGTAGAGAAAAATATCAGTGAAAAGGCTCCCTCCCACTCTGGGAACTTGCCACTCAATTCCTCTCTCCAGAGGCAATCAATGTTAACAAATTCCTGGTGTATTCCTCCAGAGATTTTCTATCACCCACCATCCATTGTATGCATATATGTATCTGTGTATGTATGCGTATACATATGTATGCAAACACACGTATCCATACTTATACACATCTATACATGTACACACACACAAAGAAAAAAGACACACATTACCAATATCAGGAAAGAAAGAGGGGATATTATTACAGATCTTACTGACATTAATAGGTATTATGAACTGAATGTTTGTCTCTCCCCAAAATATGTTGAAATCTTAACCCCCAGTGTGATGGCATTAGGAGGTGGGGCCTTTAGGAGGTAATTTGGCCTTGAGGGTGAAGCCCTCATGAACAGGATTAATGCCCTTATAAAAGGGATCCCAGAGAGCTGTCCTTTCTGCCATGTATGGATGCAACAGTAAGTTGGCAATCAGCAACCCAGAGGAAGGTCCTCACCAAAACTGGACCTGCTGGCACCCTGACCTCGAACTTCCAGCCTCCAGAACTGTGAGAAATAAATTTCTGTTGTTTATAAACTACTCAGGCTGTGGTGCTTTGTTATAACAACCCAAACTAAGAAAAAGGATAACAAGGATCAACAAAATTGACAAACCCTTAGCTAGACTGACCAAGAAAAAAAGAGAAAACTCAAATTACTAAAACCTGGAATGAAAGAGGGGGCCATCACCACAAACCTTAAGAAATAAAAAAATTATAGGGATACAATAAACAACTGTATACCAACAAATTAGATGACTTAGGTAAAATGGACAAATTCCTAAAAAGACAAAAACCACGCAAACTGACTCAAGAAAAAGAAGAAAATCTGAATAGTTCTATAACAATTAAAGAGACTGAATTAGCAATTTAAAAATTCTCACAAAGAAAAGCCCAGGCTCAGATAGCTTTACTAGTGAATTCTGCTAAACATTAAAAAAAAAAGTAATATGAATCCTTCACAAATACTTCCAAAATATAAAAGAGGGGACACTTCCCAACTCATGCTACGAGGTATTACTCTGATATAAAAACTAGACAAAAACATCACAAAGAATGAAAACTACAGACTAATATCGCCTATGAATGTAGATGCAAAATGCCTCAACAATTACAGTTCTGTGATTTATAAGAAGTGTATATTTCTCATCTATAGTCAGTCTTCATATACGGTCTTAGTCCACAGTTGCTGGTTCAAAGCTCCCCAAACCCTTCGAATTTCCTGAGTGTTGAGAACTGAGCAAGGTGCCTTTTGTTATGTTCATGAGGCAATTTTGTAAAATACCTAAGGTTGGGGGCTGGTTGCCAATGGAACCAACCATGTGATTAGAGGAACTTTCAGTCCCACCCTATGACCTCTAGGGAGCGGAGACAGGTTGGAGGTGGAATCAATCACCAATGACTAGGATTTAATAAATCATGCCCATGTAATGAAGCCTCCATAAAACCCAAAAAGCACAGGGTTCGGAAAGCTTCCAGGTTGGTGAACTTATGGAGATTCGAGGGAGAATGGTGCACCCAGAGAGGGCATGGAAGCTCCACATCCCTTCCTACATACCTTGCCCTATGCATCTCTTCTGTACAGCTGTTCCTGAGTTATATCCTTTTATAATAAACCAATGATCTAGCAAGTGAAATGTTTCTCTAAGTTCTGTAAACCACTCTAGCAAATTAATCTAACCCAAGGAAGGAGGGGATAGTGGGAACCTCTGATTTATAGCCAGTTGGTCAGAAGAAGCACAGGAACAACCTGGTTTTTTGACAGGCACCTGAAGTGTTGGAGGGGTGGGTCTTGTAGAACTGAGCCCTTAACCTGTGGAATCTGATGCTATCGCTGGGGAGACAGTGTCAGAATTGAGTTGAATTGTTTGCTGGCGTTGGGGGAAACTCCTCCTCCCCCATGTTGGAAAACGAGTCTCAGAACAATATACTGGCAAACTAAATCCAGCAAAATAGAAAAATGACTATATACTATGACCAAAAACGATTTATCCTAAAAATGTAAGGTTGGTTTAACATCTGAAAATCAATTAATATAATACATCATATTAATAGAATACTGAAGAACAAAAAACAAATGATTATCTGAATAGTCACAGAAAAATTATCTGACAAAATCCAGCACTCCTTTATGACCAAAAATACCCCCCACAACACTTAAAAAACTAGGAATAAAAGAGAACTTCCTCAACCTGGTGAAGGGAATCCACAAAACACAAACAAACAAAAAACAAACAAAAAAACCTCATGGCTAACATCATACTGAATGCTAAAAGACTGAAAACTTTACCCCTAAGATCAGGAATAAGACAAGAATATTCGCTGTCACCACTCAACACTGTAATGAGAGTTCTAGCCAGGACGATTATGGAAGAAATAGAACGCATCCAAATTGGAATGGAAAAAAGTAATACTATTTCTATTTGCAAGATAACATGATCTTATATATAGAAAATCCTAAGAAATGCACTAAAAAACTATTAGAGCTAATAAATGAGTTTGAGGGACTTCCCTGATGGTGCACTGGTTAAGAATCTGCCTGCCAATGCAGGGGACATGGGTTCGAGCCCTGGTCGGGGAAGATCCCAACATGCTGCAGAGCAACTAAGCCCGTGCGCCACAACTACTGAGCCTGCGCTCTACAGCCCAAGAGCTGCAACTACTGAGCCCACATGCCACAACTACTGAGCCCACGTGCCACAACTACTGAGCCTGTGCTCTAGAGCCCGCGAGCCACAACTACTGAAGCCTGTGCGCCTAGAGCTCCTGCTCCACAACAAGAGAAGCCACCGCAATAAGAAACCCATGCACCGCAACGAAGAGTAATCCCTGCTCATGGCAACTAGAGAAAGCCCACGCGCAGCAATGGAGACCCAATGCAGCCAAAAATAAATAAATAAATAAATTTATTTTTTAAAAATTGAGTTTGAAAGATTGCAAGATACAAGACTGATATACAAAAATTGCATCTCTATACACTAGCAATGAACAATCCAAAAATGAAATTCAGAAAATATTTCCATTTATAAAAGTAACAAAAGGAATTTTAAATAGTTACATATAAATTTAACAAAAGAAGTATAAGACACACTGAAAGCTATAAAACATGGAAAGAAATTAAAGATCTAAATAAATGGGAAAACTTCCATGTTCACTGATCGTAAGATAATACTGTTAAAATGGCAACACTTCCCAAACTGATCTACAGATCTGTAAATCCCTATCAAAATCCCAACTAACGTTTTTGCACAAATTGACATGGTGATCCTAAAATCCACATAGAAATGTGTAAGAGACCCAGAATAGCCAAAATAATCTTGAAAAACAACAATGAAGTTACAAGATTTACACTTCTCTATTTCAAACTTATACAAAGCTACAATAATCACGGCAGAGTGGTACCGGCATAAGGATAGGCATATAGATGAATGGAATAGAACTGAGAGTCCAGAAACCCATATGTCCACTGTTGACTTTTTACAAGGGGAGGGGTAAAGGGAAAATAACTGCTAATGGATATGGGATTCCTTTTGGGGGTGATGAAAATGTTGTAAAATTAGATTGTGATGATGGTTCCACAACTCTGAATATACTAAAAGCCACTGATTTGTACACTTTAAATGGGTGAATTTTATGGTATGTGAATTCCACCTCAATAAAGTTGTTTTTTAAAAAAGGTAAGAGAATGTTATGGACAACTTCATGCCAATAAATTTGTTAATTTAGATGAAATGAAATATTCCTACATTTTCCCTGTTAAATTGTTTTCTCTTTTTGTTGCTATTATAAATAGGGTCTTCTTAAAATTACATCTTTTAACAAATATATCATTATTTTATTATATGAATACTACTGACTTATGTATATTAATATTCTACCCAGATACTTTCCAGAATTAATGCTAATAATAGTTGTTAGTTGATTCTCTTGGATAACCAGTTATATAACCATATTAACAGCAAGTAATAGTTTTACCCCCTCCTTTCCATTGTTTACTTCTATTTTCTTGCCTATATTTCTATGTTCTATTTCTAATTCTGTGGCTGGTGTCTCTCACAGTTGAATGACAGTGGTCATCCCTATCTTGTTCCCAACTTTGACAGGAATGCTACTAGATTGTCTTCTTTAAGCAAGATGCTCATTTTTGGATTGAGATAAATGCTTTTGTTTTTTTTTTCTTTTTCAGGCACCTGGCGGCTCCACGCCCCTTCCTCCATGGTGCACCAAAGCGCTGACTGACCAAGATAAATGTATTTTAAGGGTGTAAGGAATTATCTATTTTTTCCTTAAGAAGGTTCTTTTTAAAAGAATCTGGAATAGATGTTAAATTTTAACAAATGTCTCTGACATCTACAGGATGACATGCATTTCTATATTTTAATAGATTTCATATATTTATTAGCATGATAAATACATTAATAGATTTCCCAATACTGAACTACCTTCATATTTCTGATAAACTCCATTTGGCCACAGTATATTGCTCTTTCAATGTGATGTCAGAATCTGTTTCCTGATCTTCTATGTACATTTTTGGCATCAATATTCATAAGTGGAGAATATTAAGGACTGTAGTTTTCTTTTCCCGTGTAACTGTTGTCAGGTGTTGGTGTCAAATACTTCTTTTGTAAAAATAACTTGGCCCCCTTCTGCTGTGCTCTTTAACAACTTAAACAGTAATGGAATTACAAGTTTTTTAAAGGTTTGATGACGTTCTATCAACATGAACATGGTGTTTTTGTGGGACTGTATCTCTGAGAACTTTATTTTTTCACCCTGTGGTAATCTATTTATGTTATGTCTCTCTTTCACGATCAGTTTTAGTAAATTACATTTTCTAAAACTAACATAGGCCATCTAAGTTTTCAATTTCTTTTGCACTCAGTTGAGAAAAGAACCCCCTTATAATCCTAATTCTTCTGCATCTGAATACTTTTACTTGCTCCTCCCCTGCCCCCTTAAATAGGTTAGATAATAGGTTAGCTAATCTGACAGCTGTTTTTCACCCAAAAAACCAACTGATTTTTAGAGCTTATTAGTCCTACTGTTTTTCTGTCCTCTAAATTATTCTCATTTTCATCTTCTGCTTTCTTTCAGCTTGTTCTCTTTTCTAACTTGCGGGATACTTAATTTACTTACTTTAACCTTTTCTTATCAATATAATTCTCTGATTCAAGATATTCTATATAATTCTATGAATTTTTCAATGAACACTATTTTAGCTATATACCACAAATATACGGTATTTTCATTACTGTTATTTTCTACACACTCTGCAGTTTCAGTTTAAATTTCATCTTTGACCCAAAAGTTGTTTGAAATTTTTTTAATGTCCAGATGATAGCATTCTTTTAACTTCTATTTTTAATGCATGTGTGATCACGGAAAGTTGGCTATACTATTTCTACTGTTTGAAATTTACTGATTTTTTTTGTGGTAGTCTAATATATGGCCAATTCCCAGGAATTTCCTGTGGATATTTTTTTTATTTTTATTTTTATTTTTATTTATTTATTTATTTATTTATTTATTTTTTGTGGTACGTGGGCCTCTCACTGTTGTGGCCTCTCCCATTGCGGAGCACAGACTCCGGACGCGCAGCCTCAGCGGCCATGGCTCACGGGCCCAGCCGCTCTGCGGCATGTGGGATCTTCCCAGATCGGGGCACGAACCCGTGTCCCCTGCATCGGCAGGCAGATTCTCAACCACTGCGCCACCAGGGAAGCCCTCCTGTGGATATTTTAAAAGATGTCTTTGCTCTGCTTTCAGTGTTCAGAGTTTGATATGTATCAATCAGATTTACCATACAGGGGGCTTCCCTGGTGGCACAGTGTTTGGGAATCCACCTGCCAATGCAGGGGACACGGGTTCGAGACCTGGTCTGGGAGGATCCTACATGCCGTGGAGCAACTAAGCCCATGCGCCACAACTGCTGAGCCTGTGCTCTGGAGCCTGTGAGCCACAACTACTGAAGCCCGTGTGCCTAGAGCCCATGCTCCACAACAAGAGAAGCCACAACTAGAGAAAGCGTGTGCACAGCAACAAAGACACAACGCAGCCAAAAATAAAAAAATAAAATAAATAAATTTATTTAAAAAAAAAAAAGATTTACCATACTACATGTTATTCAAGTCTTCTATATTCTTAGTTATTTTTTATCTACTTAAACTATTGTGAACTGAGAAAGATGAATTAAAACCTTCAACCATTAGTTATTTTCTGACTATTATTCCTTGTTAAATACTGCAGTTGCACTTTGTGATGATTGATGTGATGTTATTTGGAACATAAATGTTCCTAACACTAATATCTTCATTTTGAATCAGCAAAATCACAGTGACCAGCAGGATATTGAAAATGGTTTTCTCTCCAGCAAAAGGCAAGCCAATTTAGGCTTCTGAATCATGTAAGAGGTCAGGAATCAGAGGTACCATTACTCCAGAAAAGAGGTGGGAGGTGAAAATCAAAACTGGCACAATAAACTCACCAGTCAACTAGAGCCATCCCTTACACAGAGCCATTAGGTTTTCATGTCTCATTCCTAAATGTGAATGGACACCTGATGGAATCTTTGGGAACAAACAAATAGTGGGGTAGGAAGAAACTAACTCTTAATTAAAAGAAACTTGGAAGGAACAGATGGAATTTTAAAAATTATCATCCTCAGTAGTAGAAAGGCAATATTGGATTCATTAAAAAAAAAAACAAAAAACAATGGTATAAAAAGGAACTTTTAAAAAGAGCTTTTGGAAATTAAAAATATAATGGCAGAAATTTAAAATCACTAGAAGGAATGAACAAGCTGAGAGCATCGCACAGATGGTAGATTCTAATATCCAATTAACAGTAATTCCAAAAAAAGAAAGCAGAAGGTAGGAAATTATTGAAGAAATATTACCAGCAAAATTATGTGACTCGAAATAAATTAGTTTCCATTTGAAAGGGCCCTGGAGTATCCAAAACAATGAATGAAACCAACACCCTGAGTAGGGTAAACCATCATGAAATTTCAGAAATCAAGGGATTAGAGATAAGAACCAGAAGTCTCAGAGAGGCAAAATAGGTGATATACAAAGAAAGGATCAAGAATCAAAATGGCAGCAGACTTCTCATTAGCAATGCTGGAACCTGCAAGACAATGGACTGATTTCCAAACTAGACATTTACACTTTGCAAATTTTCATATTAGTGTGAGGATTTAAAAAAAATCAAGTGTTTTTTAGTACATGAAAAGAAAAAAAGAAAGAAAGAAAACTGCTTCTCTCAACACCAGGTTCTACCCATGCAGCACTATGTACAAATGGCACTGCTCCAGCAGTTACATGGGACTCAAGGCTTCTGCCTATCCCACCAGGCCACATGAGCACATGGGCCAAAACTGCCTCTACCTGAGCTGCAACATCTTCCTGGACCATTCAGCACTGGCAGCAGCCAAGCAAGTAAGTTCTTCTGCAAGTACTTGGGAAGAGGATAATAAGTTTTGCAGGGATGGGTCAGTGGAGGAGCTGGATTCAGAACTTTCCTGGTTCAAAAACTGATCAGATAGCCTTTCCTCTGTGGCCATCTGGTCAGTTTGTTAATAATAGTTTATAGAAGTCATTTATTAGCAACTGTTTTTTCCTAGAATGCACTTAATTGGGCACATGGTTTATTTTTACATGTTAAAAGACCTGAAGTGGGTTTCCCTGGTGGCGCAGTGGTTAAGAGTCCGCCTGCAGATGCAGGGGACACGGGTTCGTGCCCCGGTCTGGGAAGATCCCACATGCTGCAGAGTGGCTGGGCCCGTGAGCCATGGCCGCTGAGCCTGTGCGTCCGGAGCCTGTGCTCCGCAACAGAAGAGGGCACAACAGTGAGAGGCCCGCGTACCGTGAAAAAAAAAAAAAAAAGACCTGAAGCTCTGGAGATAAATGGAAATGTGCAAGTGCTCATGAAAAAGAAAACAGAATAACCCATTTCAGTGTCTTTAAGAACCATACTGGAAAGAATATACCACTAATAATTTAAAATATTTACAAGAGGGGGACTTAAAATTTATATTCCCATCTTATGAATTATTCCTTCACAAAGAGAGTTGGGAAGAGTGAGAGTCACACTTTTTTTTTTATTATACAACTTGTGTGATGTAGAACACTCCAGCACAATGCAACATCAACTTGTTGGAAAGTTAGACCATCACTCCCTAGCACTGTAGCTCCTTTGGCAACTCAGATGCTTCCCATTAAAGTCAGTGTCACAGTCAACTTGGCAAGTTTGAATGTCTACAGTTGAGTTGGATGACTCTGGTATTGGACTGGAAATATTATTTGTTAGCACATCTAAACAAATCCTCCAGAAAAAAAGATCACACACTATGATCTCCTTGTACTGCACTTAAGTCTTTCTACTCATGGTCTAAAACCGGTGGTAGGTTTTTAGATTTGGAGTCCTTAAAAGAGATTCATCAGGACCCTGTTCGGCCCTGGGTGGGGATACTAAACAAGCAGAAGGGTACGTTCACAGTATGTGGAGGATGGGTGTGTTTACCCAAATTTAATCTCAATTTTGAAAATACTGCTATTATTGGGCACTGTTAGTGAACTGGATATTTTCCCCCATATAATAATTCTACTTACAAACTGATTGTCAGTGTATTTAAAGGTTCTTATTTTGTTATTAAATTGAAATGCTTATTTTATGTTTCAAGTACAGTACTGATTTTTTAAAAATAACCTATTCTTAACATGGAATTACCTATGTGGGATCCTACTACTGTTTAACTTTAGGATTTTGAATTCTTAAAACATTGAGCCACTGCTTCCCTGCCTAAGCCCAACTGATCCAAGCACTTATCCCAGTTCCTAGCACACGCCAGTCGCTCTATGCATGGTGGTCACCACTATTATTATTGCTATCACCACAGGTGTAATAATACATTAGCTTTGCAATTAAAAAAAAAAAAAAACAAGCCATTGAAATGTTCACTGCTCTGTGCAAAATGCCAATTCAAGTTAAATTCCTTCAAGAAAAAAATGAATTCATTACTTACCACCAGTCCTTTTACTATAGTTTTTTCAGTCATTGCTTGGCTGGTTTAAGTTATTCCTCTAGCAGTTTCTTCATGAAAGGCTTTGGGTTGAGTATAAAGTTTTTGACCATACCGTCTTTCTTTGAAACCTTGCTCTCCTGTGTTCCAGAGTCGAATGTTAATGTTAAGAAGTCTGAAGCCTACCTGATTATTTTTACCTTTAAAAATAGCCCAATTTTTTTGGTTCTGCCCAAAGGATTCTTTTATCTTTGACTTCTGTTAACTTCACTAGGATGTATTACTGTTGACTCTCCTATGTCATTTTTTACTGAGACATGGTATATCCTTCTCAATGTGGAGTCAGATCTCTTGATTTGGGGAAAATCTGCCTTGAATCATACCTTTAAATATTCCCTTTGTGCTATTATGCTGGGTTTCTTCTTTGTGAACTCGAACTATGTGTATGTTGAATCTCTTTAACTTCCACTACTGTCATTTTCTTTCTAGTGCTTTTTATCCTTCCTGGCCTCTGCCTCTTGCCTTGTTTTCAGCAGTGCCTATTCTCTCTTGGACTGCTTCTAATTTTGTCTTCATTTTATGTGATTCTTAAATTTTTTATTCCACTTCTTTCCTGAGCTCTGTAATTTACATTTCATCTACTGAGGTCTTGCCATGTGCTTGAACTTATTTTATAAAAGCAATTATTTTATTTTTGCACTCTTATGTTATAAAGGCAATTGCTTAATTTCTTTTATTCATGGGAAAATAATCATAATTTTCATATGCTCCATGGCAACAATTTTTATCTTCGAAGTATTCTTTATCTGCCTTTTATTTTTCCTGTTCTGCCACCTTTTTTTCGTATAGTATTTTAGTACAGATCTCACGCTGGCTCCTTTTGGGCAGCCCAGCTTGGAATTGAGGTTTTTATGTACAAGCTATTGGTACAGAGCTTATATAAGCGAAGACCTGGGTACGCATTGCAAGTAACAGGCATTTTCCTTATGACGCAGGGTTGTGTGTGAGTCCTGTTCATCTTTACTTCCCCCTAGCCAAAAGAAATATGCAGTTTAAGTATTACACCTCCCCCCACCACTTAAACAGACTGCTTCATGCAAATTTGGCTTGATTCCTTGATCAGTCTTTCCTCTACTGCCTCTTTGGACCAAAAGAGGTTCAGACAATATCCTTTCACAACCTGTGCATCCTATTCTTGTTGATGAAACAAGGGATTTTGATTTCGTGCCTCAGGGTACGCTCCTCACCTTGGAGAAAGGCACCCTGCTGGTTCTTTCGGAGATCCATATGGCCCCACAGACCAGTCTCTCCATACCTGCTCCAGCACCCCTGCATGATCTCCAGTGCTTCTTGCAACCATTCCACCTGTGCTGTGGTTCATGATTTCAAATATCTTCAGGTCTCCCAGCTTTCTCATAGATGGAGTTTGCATTTCTCTTTTTCATTCTCCTTGTTGCTTTGGAGTGTTTTCAGCGACAAGAAGGGGAGAACATCAAGTATACTCTGCTACTTACAATCTGGAAGTTCTCAGTAGGAGTAACTTGTTATTACAACCAGGAGTACTGTCACCTTATGATTTTCAAAGCCCCATCAAGTGTATTTTCTCTCTTAAACATGCTGTATACATGCTAGTTATTAGCAACTTAATACTAAAAAGCTTGCGGCTTACTCAAGGTCTCAGAGCTAGTTAGAACCCAGGTCTCTTGATTCCTGGTCCATGTTCTCAACACATTGCACACGGCCAGTGAACTCCACTGACCTTCCTCCTAAGCATACTTATTACGAGAAGCTGATCTCTAAGAATTATACCTAGAAAAGACTAAGAAACCACATAACTGACAAATATCAGAGGTGAAGAGGAAAGAAGACCAAGCTTAGTTGGAACAAGTTAGGGAACAAGCTTAGTTCCCATTACCTGGCTTAGTATCTGTCACTCCTTCCATAACAACCAGTCCTACAGGTCGCTGACAGGCCATGCTGCAGAAGCGGAAACGTAGCAGGAAGTCTCGGCTATACTTACGTCTCTCTGTAAACCAGGAAAAGCCATACAGTGAAAGACAGGAAGAGGAGCCACATGCTGAGACTTCCTTAATACCAAGAAGCTTAAAAGTAGGGACACAGAGGAAGTCTGGCTCTGAAGACAAGGAGATTTTCCAATGGCTATGATTTAAAGTTGTCCATTTCATTGGGTGACCATGAGGAGGACAATGAAAAAACAAAGGAACGTGCTAAGAGAATTGAGGGAATTACACTTTCTCTTGTCACTGAGGTGCCAGCTTTCTCCCAAAATGGGCATGGAGGGACAACCGACCAAGAATGTGGCATGTGCTCACCTGATCTCTTGCGGTGACAGGAGGTGACATACTGACAGCAATCAGTGATGCCCAGGGAGCTGGGCCATAGTGGGGCCTGCAGCTTCCTCTGATAAAGCTGATGGGAGAAGTCTTCCTGTCCAGATACCTACAAGGAAAGAGCAGATGGGAATAAGGAATCTGAGATGGAAAAAGGAAATAGCCCACGTTTTGGGACACGCAGACAAACATACACACACACACACACACACACAGTCACATACTATGTATGTAACACAAGCAAAACACAAAAGTCTCAGGGGAAAGTTAAAAATAAGGAGCTATTTAAAACCATTATTTTATTTTTTTTACTAGAAACACTGAAATGTCCATGAGACAGGAATAAGGGGTTAAGAGAGTGAGGTATGCAAGTCAAAGAGAACAGAACTATGTGAACATATGGTCCCCTAAATCTCAGCTCAGAAAAATCTACACTACTCTGCCCAGGGAATGTCAACCTTCAGGGGCTTTAATTTGCCGTGGGAAAAGGTTTATCCTGATCTTTGGATCTTCTGGATCAAAGTCTAGCATCTTAAGCCTATTACTGGGAAACCACGGGGTCAAACCAAATGGGAAATTCACCAAAGCACTTTACCGTATCTACGTCACCATCCTCGGTCAAAGCCAATGAGCAGCCTGGGAACGGACAGAACGTAGTAGGGGAAACATTCGGCAACATCAGTCATCTGCATATCTCCAACGTGGGTAGCAAAATCCCCTTTATTTCATTTAACAACAACAAATATTTGAATGCCAACTATGTGCAAGACACTACTAGCTAAGTGCTGGGGAGAGAGCAGTGATAGACACAATCTCTCTGCCCCTAAAGGACATACATTTTCAGTATGCCAGCAGAAGTAAAACACACCTTCAATATAATGGCCATTTACTAACTGTGTGACTTTGGGCAAGTTAGTTAACTCTCTTGGGTTCAATACGCTCTACTATCGAATGGGATAATAATACCACATACAATTAAGAATCTTGGTAACAATAACTACTACCAATTACTGACTGCTTCCTTTGAAGCAGGAACTGGAAAACACTGTGTGCATTATTTTATGTAATCCACCAAAGAAAACCCTCTGAAGTAGGTCCCATTATATCCCCAGTGTATGACGAGGCAAATGGGGCTTACGGAAGTGAAGTAACTTGCCCAAGGTGGCAGAGCGGGGATGTGAACGCAGGACTATCTGCCTTCAAAATGAGTGCTCTTAATCACTATGCTTAACGGCAGCTGTCACATGGTAGGCACTTACTAAATTCTTCTTCCCATTCCCTGAGCCCCTTGATCATAGCAGCTTCCTGGCAGGATAATGCCTTTCTCTGCGCATGTGGCAACCAGGACATCGCTGGCACTTGAGTAACCTCATTAAAATAAAAGCCCAAAGTGCTCAACAATAATTCAGTCATTTTACGTCTTTTCTCCCCTGTGCCGTGCCAAAAGTTAAGCAACAAATTGGATCAGCAGGGGCAAAAGAGAAGAACAAGGAGATTAAGGGACATGTAAAGAAATCAGCACAAGCTGAATGCTCCTCAGTAGGGCTAAATAAACTACCATAAAACTATAAGATACCTAGGTTATAAACATTCAGCAGTTAAAAGGAATGAGATAGATACATATGTACATTGTTGAGTGAAAAAAAAACAAACTACAAAATGAAATATACATAATATATCACATTTATAAACACACACAGTACATTATATACCAGCTGTTAGAAGCAATCACAGCATAGTATTGGAGGGCAAGAGTTCTGGGGCCAGACCACCTGGTTACAAATCCTGGCTCCACCACTCACTACCTGCAAAAACTAGAGTAAGCAAATTACCTAACTTCTCTACACCTTAGCTTTTTCATTTATAAAATGGAAGCAATGATAGAAATTGTGAAAATTAATGAGTTAATACATGTAAAGTGCTTAAAATAGCACCTGGCACAGAGTAAGTGCTTAATAAATGTAGATTATGATTACATCATCACAACAGCTTAGATACTACTGCAAATGCATAGAAAATGACCTGGAAGAACACCAATAAACTTTGAACAGTTATTACTTGACTCTCAGTGGAGACGTGGGAAATGTAGGTAATAAAGGGGGCTTTGGTCTTATTTTAAAATGTCTGAATCCTTAAAGGGATGTACTTTTGTACTTATATGCACTTACGTATATACTTATGTACTTGTAAACTAAACATAAATTAATGATATAAACTGAAAGGATTCCAATATACCAAAGGCACTCACGAGCTCCTAGCTTCCAGGCTTGGGTACCAGATATCAGTAGAACAAGAAAAAGCCAGAGGAAGCCAGAACAGGTGTAACTGTTGTCCCTGCCACAGAAGCAACACCAGACGCCAACACCAAAATCTCTCCCTAAGCCAACCCCGCAGTGGCCTCTCCCATTTCACCTTCCAGGCCGGCATCCCATGGTACTGGAGTTCTCCATCCCTGATGAAGTTGTAAAGAGGTGAATCAGGGACAGAATTCAGGTCCCCACACAAGATGATGGGACAGTGGCTGCCATCTGACAACCTGGCCACCTTGTCCACTTCAGCCAAGAAAATGGCCATCTGGGCTAGCTTGACATCGCCCCGACGTGGGTTGTACAGGACGTGAGTATTTGCCACACATAAGGGGGCCACTGAGACTTGCCCCAGGCGTTCTGGGACTAGTGGCTGCAGCAGCAACACTAAGCCCACATTGTCCCGATTGAGGAGCTCCAAGCCAGGCCGAAAGTACTCCACAGGGCTGGCACAGAGCAGACGGAATCGCGTGGGCTTGTAGCAGACAGCACAGCCATCTGTCTTATACCCGGTCCTCCTCTTGTAGAAACAGGAAAAGCCTGCAAGGAACACCCCACCAAGGAGATGGGTCAGAGTGCTTGAAGATGGGTTAGGGTCCCTCTACCTAGTGGCAGTAGCCCAGGCATGTGTGCCTAATGCATTGCTCCTGCTGTTCAATAAGGGGAGTCCTTGCCCTTGCCAATTCCTTGGTTCTGCAGAGGCTCCCTTACAGTTGTAACCAGATGACTGAGTGGCTAGAAGGGGAAGGAGGGACAGAAGGGTATAAGCAATAACCTGACAGGAAAAGCATGGATTCTAGGGTCAGACAAGCTGGAGTCCAGGCTCCACAACCTATGAGTTTTATATTTATAGCTTTGTGACCTTGAGCTAGTCACACAAATTTTCTGAACCTCAGTTTCCCCATTGTAAAATGGGGATAATAATATTCAGCCTCACAGGGTTGGTTACTTCAAGGATTAAATGGCAATATATGTCAGAATTGACATGTATTAAAACTTCAGGACTTTAAAACTTCAGGACTCTCCTTCTCACCCACACAAAGGAGCTAGCTCACAGGTGAGACTGAGGGTTTACTGAGATGAAAGAAAGATACAGTGCATTCAGGAGAGAGCAGACAGGGCTGTAGGAAGAAAGACTGGCAAACATGCCAGGGAGTGGCATTACCCATCATTCTCAGAGAGGGCTCCAGCTGCTCCCAGTAATGATCTTCCTGGACTTCCTGGAGACACAAGATCTGGGAAAATGACAAGGAATCCAATCACTCCACAGTAATGGAGGGCGCTGGAGTACGACTCCCACCCCAGGAGCAGGCACTGAAGCCACATGGGAAGCTGCTGTGGGTCTCAGGCTGGGTCACACTGAAACTTACCCTGGGTGCTGACTCTTCCCTGATAGCCACTACCAGCAAGAACAGGCCCAGAGTTAAGCTGAGATCAGATACATGTGCTGGATTTTCCTGCTCCTTGAATCCCTCAAGTCTCCCTCCCTGCACAAAGGTGCTAGAAAGTGTGTACCCACAGAGAGTCTTCTTAGCATCTACCCCAAACTCATTACACCAGGCAGGCAAGCACCAGTCCTAGGCAGGACGCCAATCATATGAACAACTATGGGGTTCAATTCATTTTCTAAGAGCATTGGGAGACAGCCAGGGTCCAGAGCAAATGCAGGATGGCACATCTCCCCATCTTCACTCACATCGGGATCCCAGTGCTGGAATTCCTGCATGAGATTCGCAAAGCGGTAGTTCCAACTGAGGATGTCTGGATGGCAATGCAGATAGAGCTCTGAGCTCTGCTGCATCAGGTCCTGAGCCAGGATGTTATAGGACATCAGAGTGAACTGGAACTGAGGGCCATCCCCTGCCTCCAGGCCCTGAGCATCTGGCTGAGTGGAGAAATCCTCCCATTCTCGCCACAAGATTTCTGCAAAGGTGTTGGGAAGAAGAGGTCCATGGTAAGTCCATGTTATTCACAGGGCCCACCATCTCCACTCCTGACTCCATGATACTGTGACGAGATCCTTTTTTCATTTTCCCTGTCATTCATCCCTTTCTGTGGTGATTTGAACAACACTCTAAGGACATTCTCAGACGAAACAATAAGCTCCACAAAGCCAGAGATAATCTTGGCCTGTTCATCACTGTATCCCTAGTACCTAGCATAGTACCTGGCACCTAGTACAAGTTCACTAAATATGGCCGACAATTTCTCACTTCTGATAAATCCATGGGTCTCTGGGGAATCACTCAGATGAATGTGCTTAATAGTCATCTGAGATTAAAGACATTTCTAGAGTAATCTCAGCCTTGGGTGTTTTCTGACCTCTAAACCTGAAAATGCCTACAGAGCCAGAAACCATAATGTGTCTCCCATGTGCCCTCGAGCAGGGAGCTGCAGAATGGATTTCAAACCTATGTGAGCCACAGCACTCATTCTCCAAAGTTTAATGGAAGCCCGATATATAACACAGATAAAAATGGAGTTATCCTGCTTGAGGCAGAGAGTGGAGCCCTGAGAGCTCTCCACCCCTACCCCAGGTCACCTCTAGAGAACCAATAATGTAGAGAATCAGAACTATGGTCTGCTTTCAGTTCTGCCACTACCTAGCTATGTGACTTTAGGCATGTCCTGCTACCTCTCTGTGCCGTGATCACGTCATCTGAAAGGCCACAGGGCTGGATGAAATGCTCTCTAAGGCCCCTCTGGATCTGCCACTGCAGGAGTCTCAGAAAAACAGAATGCAGCAGCAGAGCTCCACACAAGAGAACTTTAGCAGTGACTGTGCGCACATCCGAGACAACCTGCTGCCCCGGCTCACTCAGCCGGTTGTCAGACTCACCATGATATGGGATTTCCAATGAGGGAGGCTGCAACTGCCCCAGGCCCTCAAAGGGCCAGATGGGAGCCTCTTCCTGGGGTACAGGCTCCGGTGCTATGCTCCAGGCCACCACTGCGGGGTCCTCTTCCCACTGCTCTGCAGCCAGGGCACCCACTGGGAGGACAGCACAGTCTGCATACTGGGGGCCGGTCTGCACCGGGACTGCTGCCCACATTGGGCCCTCGACCTCTGGCAGTGGCTCCTCTCCTAGCACCTCGGGGAAAGGCTCCTCCAGGTTCTCTGCTGCCCACAGGTCACTCAGCTGCCTGCTGGACCACTTGTCTTCTGAAGCAGCATCCTGTTCTCCAGGATTATCCATCAGGAGCGCCAGGCTGCTCTGGGCTACTCCCTTATCTACAAACAGACCCTCGCTCACAGTTGAGAGTGCCTGGCCTGACCCTTCTTCTTGCCACTGCTGCAGCAGGCCCTCACACTCCTCCTGGTCGGGGCCCCGAGGAGCCATGGCAAAGTCGCCATCTACCTGGGGGGACGAGCTCTTCGCCACGAGGGCATTTTTTCGACATGTGAAGAAAGCATCTAAGAAGAAAGCCAAAATGCCATGTTATAAGATGACAGCATCACCCAACCCACGCTCTTCTCCCAACTTCTAATAAGTCCCATACAAGCAAGAATCATATCACCTTGCTCATCACTGAGCCTGCCCATTTTAGAGCCTGGAACATCATCATCATCAGAGTGAAGTGCTTACTATGTGCCAGGCACTGTTCTAAATGCTTTACAAGTATTAACTAATTCATATGGTAGGGATCTGATAAATATTCAGTGTGTGAATGAAAGAATGGCTATCCCACATAATCTAGGACAGAGATGGTCACATACAACCACACTCCTTTTATCTGGAGGTTAAGACTCCTATTAACATCAACTCTCTGGTTCCAAGAGCCACATTACACTGGAACCAGCACTTGACCATGAGTCAGAACTGTGGGTTATGGCCTAGCACTGAAATTAACAAAGCTATGTGACCTTGGACAATGCCCCTAGTGAGATGGACTCACTCTTGACTATAAAATGAGGACAAGGGAAGTTTGAACTAGATAATCCCCAAGAGCTTTTCTAGTTCTATAAATCCACTAATCTATGAATGCATTCTAAAAGAAAAAGGCCTAAAGTAGACAAAAAGGGTGTCTCGGGCTTCCCTGGTGGCGCAGTGGTTGGGAGTCTACCTGCCGATGCAGGGGACACGGGTTCGTGCCCCGGTCCGGGAAGATCCCGCATGCCGCGGAGCGGCTGCGCCCGT
>NC_041224.1:156654555-156658526 GCF_002837175.3 Physeter macrocephalus
GCTCCGCAACGGGAGAGGCCACAGCAGTGAGAGGCCCGCGTACCGCAAAAAAAAAAAAAAAAAAAAAAAAAAAAAAAAAAAAATGGTGTCTCAAAATCTGTACAATCTCTCTCTTAGCAAAGGCCCTGGGTCCTCTTCTCAAATCTATTTATTCTACTCACAAATCTTCACAAACTTCATTATCAGCTTTCCCATTCCACAGTACTCTAGCGACTGTAAATCAGAAGGTGCCAACAACTGACAGCAAGAGACAGCTGCCACCTCTCTGCTACGGCAGCCACAGTGACAGCCAACAGGCAAAAAGCAGGCGGGAAAAACTATAAAATTAGAGGCTCCCAAAATCCAAGCACAGTATTTTGGTGCAAACAAAACCTCCCCCCCCCCAACAACACACGCTAAGTCACTTATTTATAGCATAGGACAAGTGACATGTATGATGATGACCCTCAATCACCAGAGATTTATCAGCTCCATTTTTTTTAAAAGGTAAGAAAAACTTCAAAATGGTTCAAACGTTGAAAGACACTATCTTATTTAGGGTCTATGTGGATTTATGTCCCTCAAACCAGTGGTTTTTCAACCAGGGGTGATTTTGCCCTCAGGAAACATTTCTGCACTGTCCGGGGACACAGTGGTTGTCACAACTGTGGGGATGCTACTGGCATCTAGTGGTTATAGGATGAAGATACTGCTGAATATCCTACAGTGCAAGAGCCACCTCCACAGTGAAGTACCCAGGCCCAGACGTCAACAGTACTGACACTGGGAAACCCTGCCCTAAACCCATGAGCTGGGTTGCTGGCCTTAGTCTCAGGAACTTATTAATTCCCTGCCCTTTGAAACATCTTCTATGTATATCGGATGGCAGAAGTTCTTTGATTTATATGTGTGAGGTTATTAGTTTTCAAACTCAGCAGGTTTTGGTTGGTGGTGGTGGTTTTTCAGCAGCAGAATTCTTTTATTAAAAGAAAATCTGTAGAAACCAAATATACAAATACAAATGGGACTACTTTAATAGGTGTGTGCAAGTGGGTGGGGGGAGGCGGCCCTTCCTCTGAGATACCTAAAACTCTGACTACTGGTCTAGAAACCTCTGGACTATGTCACTATGGCTGCCATTATGGACACTGGCAGAGCTCCAGAAATGACAGCAACATGGTTAGAAGAATATGCATTAGTTCTCTGAAAACAATGACTTCTGTGGAGTTCCTAATTTCTGAGAAGTATGTACACACAAGACATTCCCGAATTGAGTGCCTACTGCATTCTGGGCAGTATGGTAGCACTAGACACTGAGCGAAACAGACATGGCCCTGCCCTCCTGAAGCCCGCATTCTACTGGCAGATACAAACATACACATACATACATTAAATGTTTTATATAAAATATATAGGAACAGAAATTACACACACAAACACACACACACACACATATTGTGTAAAGTTCCAGAAAGGAAAAGCACAGAATGCACACAGTTGGACCTCTTATTTCTAAAAGTCCTTCTTAGTCTGTCCTGCCCCCTAAAATGCCAGAGAAAAGTCTGGGGGTTCTGTGGGATCTCCCAGTGGTACTGATGGTCTCATAAGAGCCTCGGGAACGTCAAAGACCAGGAGTGGGGAGCGCAGGCAGATCATGGCAAAGTTAAACAATAACTCTTCTCTAAGTACCCGCTGGGCATTGCCTCCACCCCACTACATCTCTAAACGCACGGGACATTGCTTCAAAGCTGAGGTTTCAGTGTGTCTCTGGATTCTGAGCATCCAGGCGGCTGGGAAAGGTGAGTGTGGATTTGACCCAGGGGAAAAACAGGTACGTCTAGGTCTTCCGTCCACAGATCCGCCCCCAGGGCCGACTGGCCCCTGTCCACAGAGAATTCGTACATTCGCCTCGGCCCCGAGCAGCCAACCCTCCCCGACCCCCAGCGCAGTGACTCAGCGGGACCCGGAACCTCTCCGCAACCCCGGGGCCAGAGAAGGGCAGCTCTGGCCCCTCCCCCAGCCCCCTCCACGTTAACTGTGGCCCGACGCCTCCAGGTCACAGGCGTGAGGAGGGGGCCGCCCACGAGGCTCGCCGGCCAGGCCCGGGCCTCGTTTAGTCCAGGACGGGCACGGCGGGGCCGAGGGCCGCCTCCCCACACCTTGGCACTGCTGGGGGAAAGTGGTCGTGAGGCCGGCCGCGACGCACGCCGCCCCAGGCCCCGCGGGGCCCCGCCGAGGCAGTCCCGGGCCTGGCACCCGCCCGTCAGGACGCGGGGCCGGTACCTGAGAGGGCGCGGAAAAGGCGCGCGACCGGCAGCAGCAGGTAACACAGGCACGACGCGATCATGGCCGGCCGCCTGCGCCCGCTCCCGCGCCCGCTCCAGTGCCCGCCTCCCCTTCCTCGCCGCCGGCCGCCGGGTCTCCCTCCGTTCGGCCCCGCCCCCGATAGCCCCACCCCCTGCTCCGCCCCCGGGACGGCTCACATGGTACCACTACGCTTCAACAACAACTTTATTGGGAGCGCAGGGCCAAGCGGGCGCCCGCTGGGCGGGGAAGCCAGTTCCCAAGGCAACGGAGCGGAGCAGGCCGGGCCTGGCTCTCAGCTGCGGCAGAAGCGCCGGGATTTGAAGTTAAACCCCTCCTGGAGGCACCATAGTATTATTTAAAGTCCACAATTTTATTCCCGCTTCTGCCGCCTCACTATGGCTCCACCTTGGGTCCACCACGTAACATCTCCGCCCCTCAGTTCCCTCATCTGTAAAATGAGGTGCTGGACCTTGTCTAAGGCCTCACCCAGCTCTGACTTATATGATCTTGACCGGCTTAGCCCAGACTGGAGAGAGCAAGCTCTTTCCCATTTTTCTCCTTTTCCTAACTCTCTTCCCCAGCTCAGATTTAGGTCAAACATTGAGTCCACACCTTGCTTCAGCACATAAGATTTTATCTCCTTCCTCATCCTGTTCCAAATGGGCCCTTTTTCCCCTAATCTGGAAAAAAAGGGGTGTCCCATTGATAAGGGGGCCAAAAAGGGGAGGGGGTGAACCCTCCACAAGGGCAACAGGACCAAGTCTGGTTGGTTGGTTGGTTTTCCTTGAGGTATCTCTTCTCTCCAATGTCTATGACAGTGTCTAGACAGTGTCTATGACAGTGTCTATGACATAGGGACCAAATAAACCTTTGTTGACTGAACAAAATATATGTCACTAAAAGAAGGCCAGTTCTTCCATCAACTCTGTGCTACCCAGACCTCTAATTCTCTCCTCCCCTTTCCCACTCTCAATCTTCTGCCGCTGTAAAGAAGGAGGGACCACTTAATACTCCTAGTTTCAGTACCCAGTGTGTGAGCTGTGTGATTTCCAATTTGTGGCTGGAGCCTCGGTTGTTCGAGGAAGCCCTCTGCGGAGTCACCAAATCCGGGACCAGCTGGGTACATCATAACACTGAAAGGCGGAAAGGAGGAAGAAAGACAGAGTCAGTATTGTGGCCTTCCCACTCTGTCCCCTTAGCTCTAGAGGCAGTGTATGCCTTCAGGCAACAGTGCTCTTGCCCTTGCCAGAGATGAGGCAGAGGCTCCAGGGGCAACCTGAACGTTGGGAAGTCTCTTAGAAACTAGCACACAAATGTTAACTCTGCCTAAGGAGGCTCCAAAGTCAGATCATTTCCTTGATATGGCTTAAATAAACCTTCCTTGTATGTCCTCCATGTTGTCCCAATAAGTACCCAGAAGTCCAAGTTCCAAATCAGATCCTAAATCAAGGCACTTATCTAGAGACTAGGTTTTGTAAAATGATGGTTCCCTTAACATTTGCAAATCTTTTTACTTATTTTTTTAAATTTAATTTAATTAATTTTTTTATACAGCAGGTTCTTATTAGTCATCCATTTTATACACATCAGTGTATACATGTCAATCCCAATCGCCCAATTCATCACACCACCACCACCACCCCCCACCGCTTTCCCCCCTTGGTGTCCATACATTTGTTCTCTAC
>NC_041224.1:156658636-156659181 GCF_002837175.3 Physeter macrocephalus
TTTTTTTATACAGCAGGTTCTTATTAGTCATCAGTTTTATACACATCAGTGTATACATGTCCATCCCAATCACCCAGTTCATCACACCACCACCACCACCCCCCACCGCTTTCCCCCCTTGGTGTCCATACATTTGTTCTCTACATCTGTGTCTCACTTTCTGCCCTGCAAACCGGTTCATCTGTACCATTTTTCTACATTCCACATATATGTGTTAATATATGATATTTTTCTCTTTCTGACTTACTTCACTCTGTATGACAGTCTATAGATCCATCCACATCTCCACAAATGACCCAATTTTGTTCCTTCTTGTGGCTGAGTAATATTCCATTGTATATATGTACCACTTGTAGATTTTCTGATGATGCCCATTCTAACTGGTGTGACGTGATACCTCATTATAGTTTTGATTTTCATTTCTCTAATAATTAGCAATGTTGAGCATCTTTTCATGTGCCTACTGGCCAACTATACGTCTTCTTTGGAGAGATGTCTATCTAGGTCTTCTGCCCATTTTTTGATTGGGTTGTTTGCTTTTTTTG
>NC_041224.1:156662532-156707033 GCF_002837175.3 Physeter macrocephalus
TCCTGGATCATCTTCACTATCATTATTCTGAGTTCTTTTTCTGGAAGGTTGCCTATCTCCACTTCATTTAGTTGTTTTTCTGTATTGTTTTTGTTTGTTTGGTTTTTTTTGGCTGCATTAGGTCTTCGTTGCTGCGCGTGGGCTTTCTCTAGTTGAGGCGAGCAGGGGCTACTCTTCATTGCAGTGCCCGGGCTTCTCATTGCAGGGGCTTCTCTTGTTGCGGAGCACGGGCTCTAGGAGCGTGGGCTTCAGTAGTTGTAGCACGCAGGTTCAGGAGTTTTGGCTCATGGGCTCTAGAGCGCAGGCTCAGTAGTTGGGGCACATGGGCTTAGTTGCTTCGCGGCATGTGGAATCTTCCCAGACCAGGGCCCGGACCCATGTCCCCTGCATTGGCAGGTGGATTCTTAACCACTGTGCCACCAGGGAAGCCCGTTTTTCTGGGGTTTTATCTTGTTCCTTCATCTGATGCATAGCCCTCTGCCTTTTCATCTTGTCTATCTTTCTGTGAATGTGGTTTTTGTTCCACAGGCTGCAGGACTGTAGTTCTTCTTGCTTCTGCTGTCAGCCCTCTGCTGCAAATGTTTTTAAAATACAACTTCCTAGGCCCTAGTCCCAGGGTTCTGACTTAACAGGTCAGGGATGGGGCCCTTAAACACTCACCAAGTTATCCTGATGTACAGTCCTCTACTAAAGGACCTACCCTCAGCTGGGCTGTTCAATGAACATGTGGGCAAAAGGTGCCAGGCCAACTGATGCCATGTTCTTTCAGAGCCTTTTCCTGAGGCCAACTAAGCAAGGCTGGCTTCTTTTTGTTTCCTGATCCATTATCAGCTATGCTGGAAAGGATCACAAGTTTTGGAGTTAGACCACCTGGGTTCAGATCCTGACTCTGCCACTTCCTAGCTGAGGAATTACCTAACCTCTTGGAGCTTCAGTTTCCTCACCTTGCCCAACATAGGGTAAGCTCTCAGTGTTTACTATGACATTTTTAAAATTTAGGCCCAAAACAACTCTGGCTACTGCTAATGTAAGGTCATCTTCCACAATTCTGGGCAGAAATAAGGGCCTTCCAAACTGTAATGCGGCACTGCTAAGCAAGCCATAACAGCAAATCCAAGGAAACTTGTTCAGGAGAAGTGCAGCCTCATGAATCCCCAGTCAAAGGAAAATTACAAGTATAATCTGCACCATCTGCAGCCTCATCATGTCAGAAATATTCCAAGAAGAGGGACCACATGAGCCCCTCAATTCATCCCAACTGTGACCACAGCGCAGGCAACGATAAACATCTGCCTCCACCACTGAGTGTTTTCAAGGAGCCAGAACCTACCTAATGGGGCAGGTGGGAGGTTTTTCAATACTTTCAGGGATTTAAAATGTTCTTTTAGAGGGAAATTTCCTGTATATAGGATAAGCCCTCGACGATTCATATTTTACTTATGCTAACAGACATGTATGGAAGTTCAACATGGTGGCTGCTTTTATTAATTTATTGGTTGAACTGTGCAATATACAGGGTGGCATAACGCTTCCTTCAGGATTGCAGAGGCTACTGACCAAAGCCTAGAGCAGTGCTGCCTAAGACAATTATTATGTCAACCACATATGTGCTTTAACATTTTCTAATAGCCTCATATAAAAGGTTGGCAAAAAAGCAGGTGAAATTAATTTTAATAATGTTTTATTTAATCACACTTAAAAATTTTAGCATTTTCACATCATCAATATTTTTAAATGAGATATTTTGTGGGTTTTTTCCTCTTTTTTCTAAGTCTTTGAAATCCAGTGTGTGTTTCATGTGGACAGCCCATCTCAATTCATACTAGCCACATTTCAAGGGCTCAGTAGCTATAAGATGGTAGTGGCTACTGTACTGAATCCATGCAGGTGTAAAGGCCTCAAACAGCCTGTCAGATAGGATAGGCTGAAAAGAATTGCCTATGCTCAACTTTTTTGATAATCTGAGACCCATACACTCCTAGTAATTGGTTACTGGGAACTCCTAGTAACAATACACTCCTAGTAACATTCTTCTGGGAAGAATGTGACAGATCGGTCTGAGTTGATGCCTTCATTCTTTCACTCTTTCCGATTCATGCATTCATGTATTCATTAGAGATTTATCTAGCACTCATCAGTATTTACCCCAGCTTCACCCTGGTCTTATCTTGACCTCAGGTCCACTCCTTCCCTTTCATTGAAGACTCTAGCCCTGGACTCCCAGTCTTCCCTACCCCAAGTCCTCGCGTCATTATTGTGGATAAGCCATCCCAAATCCTAGAAGCTCATTGTCACCACCTCCTCATGACCTAATTCCCACTGTACTTCAGACACCCTTGATGTGTCATTACAGGGTACTGATCCACCTCTAGAATCATAAACTCACACCCCCACGCTAATGGATCACCTCATGGCTTTCTGCATCTCTCACTTTCACTCCTGCATCATCTGTTCTTTAACTCCATTGAACCCATGAGCCATTTTTTAAATCACTCTCTTTGTAATATCGACTCTCTTGCCCACTGTTCTTTGACAACACCTGCCTAGGTTAGTAAAAGCCATTCTCCTTCTTGGCTCTTACATCTTGGCTGCTGAGCACCAGTGAAAAAATTACTAGCCGCACAGATTGGAGCTATGAGTGTGCTGGTCTGCAACCTCACTTTAGCCCTCAACCTTCCCCAGCCATCCTGTGTTCTTCATTAGCTCTCTCTCTTATTTCCACAGTGGCCATTCTTTTCAAACTTGCTGTTCTGTTGCCTCCCTTCCTGCTCTGAAGATCAACTTTAGAGAAAAAATAGAACCACCCAGTGAAAACTTTCTGCTCCCCCGTTGCCACGCCAACACGCTGGCCAGCATCAGTAACCACCTTTTCCTCTTTCCCTCCCAGCACAGTGGCTGACCGCTCCACCATGCTTGGGCTCGCCCGCTCTTTCCTCCTCAGAGACTGTGCTCCTTCGGCTCATCCCTCTCCTTTTCTTCCCTGACTCCTTCCCATCAACATTTAATCATGCTCTAATCACTCCTGTATTATGAGAGTCAGGCGAGGTCCCCCTCCAGCCATTCCTCCATCTCCCCACATCTCCTTCAAAGCCAAGCTTCTTGAAAGACTTGTCTGCTCCTCTGTCTCCTTCCTCACCCCTCATTCATCTTCATTCCACTGACTCCCCACCAAAGTTCCCAATGCCTTCCTTGTGGATAAATTCAATAGACACTCTCCAAGCTTTATTATTTCTTGAATATTCTGTAAATTTGCATAACTCCCCCTTCTTAGAAGATTCTCTTCCCTCAAGTTCTGTGACATTCTCGTTTTCCTTCCAACTCTGTGGACATTTTGCCCTAGTACCTTTTATTTCTGTTCCATCCTTTCAATGATGGTATTTCTAGGATTTCATCCTTGGCCTCTCTCCTCTTCTTTAAGGTGCCTCTTTGTGAAACTTTCACCACTCCAATGGCTTCAAATAGCATCCACATACAGATAACTCACACATCTACATTTTTAACCCTTTTCTTGGTCCATAGACTCATACATCCTTCTCCCTATAGATTTCTCCAGCAGATGTCTCAGAAGCACCTCAAAGACCCAACACACAAAGTTGCACTCATTTCCTTCCCCCACCATCTGCTAAAAATCCACTACCCCAGCTTCTCAGTCCTCTTCTTTGTGAGTGGCACCATCATCTATCAAGTTATCCTGGCTTCCTGCTTTTGCCCCATCTTTTACTTTCATATCTGATCTATCCTCAAGCCCAGGTGGTTTGGCCTTCTTTATATTTATTTAGTCCACTTCCTCCCCGCAGCCACTCCTAACTGGTGTTGATCCTCCTCCTACTGTCCATCCACCTTCCACACTACGGCCGAAACAATCTTTCTACCATGCAAGTCACGTCGGGTCATACTGCTGGTTAAAAACCTCTTTGCAAACCCTCACTATCTTCAAAATTCAGTCAAACTCCATAGCATAGCGTTGAAGGCCCTTCATTATTGCCCTCTGCTCACCTCCCATCTCACCTCTTAGCTCTTCCTTCCTATCACAACTCTCCCTGGAGGCGAGAATCACACTGCTAAACTGCCTGAGACTCTAACATGCTGTTGGGACTTTTATATGCTTTTTTCTCAGCCTCAAATACCTCTCCTTCCCCACCAGGTCTACCCCAACCCTCTGCTTCACCCAGTTACTGCCTAACGGACTTTCAAGTCTCAGCCTAGACATTCCTTCCTCAAGGAAGCTTTCCCAGATCTCCTACACCCACCCAACCACAGACACACTACGGCCCACACCCCCGGTCGGGGCCAGAAGCCTCCTTGTATTTGCTTCTGAAACATCCTCGCTTACTTTGGGCTCAACACTGTCACTGTCTGTTTACTCATCAGTATCTCAGTAAGTTGTATACTTCATGAGGTTCACCACTCTAGCCCCATCACCCAGCCCAGTGCCAGGGCATTCAACACATTCATTCATTCATTAGTAATTAATTAATGAAAAATCCTTCTTTCTGAAGAGCTTTGGCTTCATAAGGAAACCAAGCATAATAAAATCCAGACTTGCAAAGGTGGACACACAATGGAAACTTCTCTGTATTTTCCAAAGATTTTTTTGCTTTACAAAATAATTCTGAAAGTGCTTTTCTTTCAAAGTCCCCCGCATATTTGAAATCTGACTTGATTTACAGTTATCATTTAAAGAAAAACAGCCCTTGCATAAAATTGGATATTATTACACCTAATAATGAGGCATCTGTTTCCTTCTGTGGCTGTGCTCCCTCACCCTGCCTCCTCACATGGCTCCTGGAGCCTTCTTTCTTTGATTCTTTTCTCTCCATTCCTTCCCTTGGAGTACCAGGGCCTTCCGTAATTATCCCATGCTCATGGCCATCAAATACAACAGCAAACTTTCTCCCAAAGGACCAGATAGAAAATGTTTTTGGCTTTGCAGGCCATGGGTCTCTGGAGCAACTGCTTGACTTTGCCATTGTAGCGTGAAAGCAGCCACAGAAATACCTAAATGAGTGATCCTGTCTGTGTTTCAACAAAACTTTATTACAGAAACAAGCAATGGACCCGACTTGGTCCTCAGGCTGTAGTTTGCCAACTCCCAAAATACATAACCTGAGCACAGACCCTTTTGAACCATGAACAACAGTTGCCCTGAGTGGGGAACAACCTTGTCATGTTCAAGGAATAGCAAGGTGGGTCAATGTAGAAAAGCAGCAGCCAGACCGACTTCACTTATATCACAGATCTACCACTTTCTCACTGTTTGACCTTGGGCCAGTAACTTAACCTCTCTGTGCTCAGTTTTCTCCTCTATAAAATGGGAATAAAAATAGCATCTCATAATATTTGTTAGACAATTTAAATGTGTTAATGCATGTAATGACCATCGAACAGTGCCTGCACTTATAAGTGTTATATAAATGGTTATAGGAAAGTAAAGGGTCCCTCTGCCATGATCCCCACTAAAAGATAGATTGTAACAAGAATATTGTCAATAAAGAAGAACATGGTCATTCTCTTAGTATTTGGCCATACCTTTCTCTGGGTGACATTCTCTTAGACTCATTTCCAGTCAAAATCACAGCTCCCTCCTCCCCTGAGACTGTCTCTTTTGCCCTGCCCTGTGGATAGCCTGTAGTCAGTCCACCTCCCACCTCTAAATGCCTTAGGCCCACCTCCCAGCACCACGGGGGCTTATCTCACAAACTGGTTTAAAGTACATTTTGATTCGATGGTCCATCGCATTCTGGTTATGTGGTTTTGGAAATACTAGCCCTGCAAAAAGATACATATCTTTAACAGTGGTGAAAAGATAATACATGGAGAAAGGACAGTCTTTTCAACAAATGGTGCTGGCTCATGTGAACATCCACGTGCATATATAGGTATATTGTATACTCCACACCTTATCCAAAAATTAACTCCAAATGGATCGTAGAAAAAGTTCTGGAAATGGATAGTGGTGATGGTTGTGCAACATTGTGAATATAATTAATGCCATTGGATTGCACACTTAAAAGGGTTAAAATGGTAAATTTTATGTTAGCATATTTTATTATGACAAAAGAGATAATGCATCATAGGCCTAAATGTAAAAGCTAAAATGGTAAAACTTCTAGCATAAAACAGGAGAAAATCTACATGACCTTGGGTTAGGCAGAGAGTTTAGACATGACACAAAAACATGATCCATAAAAGAAAAAAATTGATAATTTTGATAAAATTTGACTTCATCAAAATTAAAATTTGTACTCTGTGAAAGACATTGTTAAGAGTAAGAAGTTAAACCATAGACTGAGAGAAAATATTTGCAAATCACATTTCTCACAAAGGACTTATATCCAGAACACATTAAGAACTCTCAAAACTCAGCAGGAAAATAAACAATCCAATTTTAAAATGGGAAGAAGACCTGAACAAACAACAAAGAAGATATAGGAATGGCCAATAAACATATGAAAGGATGCTCAACATCATTAGTCATTAGGGAAATTCAAATTAAAACCACCATGAAATGCCACTACACACTTATTAGACTGGCAAAACCAAAACAAAACTGGCAATATCAAGGATTGGTGAGAATGTGAAGCACTGATGCTCTCATATTATTTTATTCTTTGGGTTACAGTACGATACCATTCTTTATTTTGCTGTTCAAGTTCCAACCCTGGCTATGGGAGCTCATTCAGGTTGGCTCCTGGGCCTTTTCAACATGCCCCCTCTTTTTTATTTTTGTTTTTGATCCCTTCCTTCTTTTCTGGCACCACAGGAATTAACCACCTTTCCAAGGAAAATGGAAACCTAGACCTGGGCACTGGCATGCTCATCACCACTGGGTTGTCACTGCTTCTGGTCCCTTTCAGTGGATAAAGCTAGGAAATATATGTATGTATAACAACCCATGCATAACCCATCTATCTGTGTATGTATATTAAGCCAAACCCAAACCCATGAATCTACACGGAAACCTCTGACTCCAATCCAGCATCACTCTTTGTGAGCCCATGAATGCTCCCCAGCATGACCCTTATCAATTTCCAGTACTGCCCTTAGACCCAGGCAAGCGGTCTTGCTGCCCAGTGGCTATTTGGAGTGCCTTCCTCCAATTTTCTAATTTGCCCTTGGTTCCTGAGACCACATGGTACTTTGTCCAGGCAGAGCACCCAAAACTTAGATCAGGATCTACATACTCTCTGGTCACCATTTTTCTCCTTTAAGTACACTTTCTTATCCTCTGCACCAGCATGGGGTTGACCAGATATCCCAAGGGTCTCCAGGACTTGTGCCTACTGAGTCATCCTAGGAGTTGATTACTCCCTCTGGCTTGTTCAGTATTTCTTTCACAGAACCACATGAGATTGGACCACTAGAATGATGTTGTCATGCTGATTTAGGATGACTCAAATTGTTTATTTGAACAGGAGCTCTGCCAAAAGTATTTGCCCAGGACCCTCACAACCTAGGAGTGGCCCTGTCAATGCCTATCTGTTTGATACATGTGTTGAAAGGTCCAAGTCTTAACCATATCTGCATTCCCCTCTCCACGATGGTACCTATCTTAGTGCCTTGTATGTAATAGATGCTCCATAAATATTTTTCAGAATGAACACCTGGAGGAATGAGTAATATCTCAGATTTACATATTTCTTTTGATCCAAGGTTCTAACTATGTTTTTCCTACACAAATTCCCAGATCTTCATCATTCTTCTGAGTGGCAAAGAGGGATTTTCATGTCCCCAAGCCCTCCAGTCACTGACCTGCCCGTTGATGTGCCGATAGTTTATCAAGAAGGAACAAACACACCTCCAGGTTCTCTTGACAGTAAACTGCAAGTGAACTTCAACTCCAAGACATGTAAAAACAGCCAAGGGTGGGAATGATGGTTGAGTGGTTTCAAGTTAGGCAGCCTGGTAGTTTGAACAATGCTTTGGCTGCAACAAATTGTAGTGACAGAACATATGTTTGTCATGCTTTGCTTTTGATCTTCTGCTCCAAGGTTGAGGATACTCTCCCAAGGGGTAAAGAAAAAAGCAGGAAGAACCGGGAAGAAGAAAACTGACCTCACCCATCACGAAATATTTCGTACCTGAAGCACCTTGAGAGAAGAACATGGTGGCAACTCAAAGCAGTCACCTGATTAAGGGGCTTGGGTTTGGTACTGACTCAGAGGGAAATACAACTCCACCTAGAGGCCCCCGCACAGCACCTGCACACTCACAGCCAAGCCTGGGCTTGGCCCCAGCGGATATAAGAGAAAAGATGACTCTACCAGAGCCACCAGGAGGGTGGGAGGCTTGCTGTTGCCAGGTCCACCCACGTGGATCACAATGACCGCATGACGTCATGGAATGTTGAAGATGAAATTAAAGTGGGTCCTAAGTCATAAAGTTGCAGGTGGGTGGGCATCCTTTCAACAGGGCTCCCAGGAATAGAGCTGTACCTCTCTCCTTGATGACCCCGGGAAGTAGCTACCTCTCCCAGACAGAGTTGGGGTCAAATCCAGACATGTCCCACCAAAACCCACTCTCCCCAGGGCTTGCTGGGATGGAAGGATAACTACAGCCCCCAGACCCCAGGATCTGTCTAGGTGAGGGCAGGGTACACAAAGTTTGAGACAGAGGTGAACCGACAGGTAGCTTCTTAGGGAAGCAGCAGAAAGGTGGCAAGAAGCTGGCAGCAGCCCCTGAGAGGGCCCCGGCACCATGAACAAGGACGACCCTCTTGAGCCTGAGACAAAAGGTGAAAATGGATCCCAATTCTCACCACTCGGGCCCTTCTGGCTGCCTCAGTGTAATGCCTAGTGACCACGTAGACCCGGAAGCCCCCTTCCCTCCTCTCCTGGGACCCTCTAGAATTGGGGTGATGTGTGACATTGACTTGACTTCAAGGCTTGCCAAATAGGGAGTGAGAAAGTTGGATGCAATGCTGTGCTGGAACTGGCTCATGCCAGCTCTGGCTGACTTTAATTTTCATTCTGTGAGCTGGCCGATGTCATGTTGGTAGTTGGAAATCAGCCATATTAGGAATATTTACACCACCCGAATTGGCTAACGTTACAGAGCAGGATTTTTTTTTTTTTCTGGAGAGCCAGTTAAACAGTTACCAACATTCCACTGGTTGGATGGAATTCTAAAATTGTTTATCTAATGAGGAAATTAAGAAATCATCACTTTTTAAGGGCTACGTCTGATGGCTAAGCTGCTGTAGGTCTTCTAAATGTCTGACCACTGCTACTTCCACCCCTTGTCACACAGACCTTGTCTTATAGGCTGGGAAATAAATGTTGGAGCTTGGGTCTACGGACAAGGGCTGAGAAGGACACAAACCTGCATGGAATCATTAGGAACTCCACTATCTTAGAAACTGGGTGGTCAAAACTTGCGACCCGTGCCATGAATGCTCAGCCCACCCGAAGAGAGAAGGTTGGTTGAGTTCTGACAGGCCATCCAGTGGTGCAGCCTGGCTTCCTGAAACCATTGCATCCTGCTGACGTGGGAGGACTAGCCCTGGACTTTGTGTGGCTTTCAGGAGCCCAGGACTGGTTCCAGATCAGTGGCCCAATGGCAGAAAAATCACATCTAGCAAGTGCAGCAGACTAGTATGAGGGAAGCCCAGGACACTTGTATTTAATCATAGCAATTAGTTTCAATCCCAGGGAGATTTGCAAGCCCTTCCTTCTGCGTGGCCATAAATTTGGACTGGAAGGAAGAGAAGCTAGGTCAGATCCTTAGGAATCAAGTTATCCCTCTCACTCTCTGGAACTTCTTCTGTTCCGCTTTATTTTACACTTGACCCAAGTCACCTGCCCTGCCCCTTGCCCTCCCAGCATCATCTGTGCCTGCCAGTGAGGAAGTCTAGGCATCAGCACACGTCCTTCCCCCGAAAGAGTAAAGCAGACCCTGAACCCCACCCGAGCTGATAAGAAGGAAAAGAAGAAGCAAGCAGCCAACGTCCAAGGCTGGCCCAACACAGGCGATGGGACAGGAGCGAGGCCTCCAGAGATCACGAAGGGCATTTAGCACAGACGATTCAGCCAGGAGGCAGCTCTGTGTCAGGGAAAGAGGGCTCGTAAAGGGGAGCCCCCCTGGCAGGGCTGAAGGCGGGCTGTAGTCCCTTGGCACCTTGAGCCACACGAGGCTGAGGGACAAAGGCTGCAGCCAGGACTCGGGTTGCAGATGAGAGAAACAGAGGCGCAGGGTGGCCAGTGGTGGGCTCCACCTGAAAGGCCAACGGGTTTCGTTTCCAGAATCAAGGAGATGAGTTTTTCTTCCAGATGAGAGTGACACCGTGTTGGCACGGCAGAGCAGTGACGAAACACTCTACTGTGAGGCTGAAGCCCCCATGGCTGTCGAAAAAGAGAAACCAGCCCGGGAGAGCTCAGAAACAGACCTTGAGATTGAAGGTGAGCGAGCGTGGGCCTTTGGCGGGTGAGGGGTGGCTTGCCTCCTTCTTCAGAAGCTGGAGAAATCGGTTTCCCAGTTGGCCAAGGCTCTGCCCGGTGGGACGTGCTGCAGAGGGAATGGGACAGAAACACCTGTGCTCAGTTTTATGCCACAACCTCCCCGAGGCTGGCCCGGGGGCAGCAGTCTCTGCTGCCCGATGCTCGTGGCTGGACTCATGAGCAGAGGAGTCCCATCAGCTTGCTGAAAGCTGGAGCAATAAGTGAACAGGGGCTTCTGGTTTTCTGAACGTTTCCACATGTGGCATCTTATGTCACCTTTGCAATAGTCCCGGGAGGTAGGCATTATTACTTGCACTTTACAGAGGGGGAAACTGAGATTTAGAAGGACTGTGTGAGTTGCCCAAGGCCACCGAGAGTTTGCCAATGTCTGCCGATCCCAAGTTCCCCCCACCTTGTCGATCTACCTTCCCTGTTCCATATTCCAGGGGCCCCTGGAGGATTTATGGCCCATCTTGCATCCTGGAGACGTTCCTCTACTCACATTAGAGTTCTTGTTTCCCTGGCTTGAGAGCCCCGTGTTTTCCCTCAACAAATCCAAGCGTGTCTGGGTATGGGGAGGGGTGCAGGCTGAGTTGGAGCAAAGACTCTGTTATTGCAAACAACGCCTCCACCCTCTTCTCCTTTCCAGTTTCCCCAAGGAAAGAAGTGCCAAAAAGGACACTTGGGAAGCAGGGCCAGAACAGTGCTGGCTCCACCTGATGGGCTGGCCCCAAACTTCCCGGGCTGAGGCCAGCCGGCCCAGTGGCCCTTTCCCTCCCTTGTCCAGGCGCTAGGTGGTAGGCTGTGATCAGTGGCAGCAGAGATGCAGGGGAGGCCGCTCTGCCAAATTCGGCTGTGTCGCTCGTCTCCATGGTCACCGCCCCCCCAGGGTCCACATACAACTTCACCCTCAACACAGACCTCCTCCCTGCCACCGCCCCGGGGAGCCTGTTGTTGCCTTCCTGACTTCTTTTCCGCTTCAAGTCTGCTGCTGATATTGCTTGTGACACTGAATTTTACCTGGTTGGCAGGGTGGCAGATGGAAACACTGGATGTTTTGTCCCAGACTCCAGCTTCTAGCTCATTGCCCCTCCCCACCGCCACTCCCGGCAAGTGATAACATTTTTGCAAGCTGCCTCTAAAACCTAACCTAGGGAATACAGCTAGAAGGCGTCCGCAGAATCAACCGGAGCAGAGGGAGTGCCAAGGACAAAGCTGGGGGTTACCTACTCTGCTTTGGCAAATAGGAGCCTCTAACGAGTGAATCTGGCACCAACTATTCTGTGCCGGACGGACACTCAGGGCTCAGCTCCTCCAGCTTCTGGTGCCCCTACAGCTGGTGCTGAGATGCTGGGAATGGGGCAGGAAGGGCTTCCTGGGATGAACTGAGACATGAGCCAGGCGGCAATAGCAAGCTGGTGGTGAGGCTACGGAAGAGGGGAAGTTGCTCGCCCACCACGTGCTGCTCTGCCTCTACAACAGGCGATTTTGCACCCCAGGGGACACTTGGCAAACTGGGGGTGGGGTGAGGGGTGGGGGGATGCTACTAGAATCTCATGGGCAGAGGCCAAGAATCCTGCCAAATATCTTAACACTGCACGGAACAGCCCCTCACAGCAGAGAATTATCCAACTCAAAATGTCCTTAGTGCCGAGGCTGAAAAATCCTGGTCTGCAACCACCGGGAAAAGAAGGCCAATTTGTAGCTGTGCCTGCAAAATCAACTTCCGTGCAAAGACCTTGTCCTTTCACCAACAAAGCTTTCATTGTCCGTCTTAGAAATGTCTGGGGTGGGTTGGCCAAAGACTCTGAGATCTGAAGGAAAAAAACAGATGCCGGCTTAGACCCCCGCTGGCCATGGAAAGCCCTGTGTCAGCAGAGCTTGCTTAATGAGGACAGGGCTGTGGGGCATCCAGAACCCAGGGAGGCCCTCTGCCCACTGACCACGAGTCAGGATGGTCTAAAGCCCAAGGAACAAAAGCCCCCAAGAGGTTAGAATGGAGAGGAGCAGCCCCCATTCTGTTTGCTGGTTTAAGCACTTATCAGCTGTGTGTGATTTGGGGCTAGACCTGTCATTGGTAAAGTAGGGATGACAGTCCTTTTTGTGAGGAAAAATGACATGCAAGTCTTTGAAAGAAGCAAACCCACTCAAATGCAAGTTTGTTTCTGACGGATTTGGGGGTCTCTCCATCTTGCACTGATCTGCCACCTTCAGAAGCCCACTGTGTCCTACTTGGGCTTTTTTTAGTTGGTACTTCTCTAAATCTTTAGTAAAACTTTGTTTGTGGCTCACATTTTTACAGCGGTAGTGAAACTAAAACTGCAGTAGAGACTCCCTCAACCATCACAAATCACCAGCTTTTTGTCTGGTTGGCCTTTCAAAGCTGTCCTGAGGTGGACAAGGATGTGCTCAGTCACTAGATGCAGTCAACCTGGGAAGGTGGGGACGGGGCATATTGTTTCTCCCAGGTAGCGTGGAGCCTAAAACCAGGGGCCTTCTCTCTTACCCGAAGGGAGATGTCCACGTGGGGCTTTCTGGATTTAGGGTCTCCCACCACTGGCTGACTTTCCAGTTGGAGCTGGAACATACACCCATAGGGACAGAGCCTCAGACAAGAGGGGACACCAGTCAGAATCGAATGTGGTCTGGGTTAACAGGGAGATAAGGCAAAGGTAGAAGAGAAACTCTACTTCATCCACTTGCATCTTTTTCTGCAGATACGGAGAAATTTTTCACCACCGGACAAAGGGAGCTGTACCTGGAGGCCTGCAAACTCGTGGGTGTAGTGCCCGTCTCCTACTTCATCCGGAACATGGAGGAGTCCTATGTGAACCTCAACCACCATGGGCTGGGCCCCAGGGGTACCAAGGCTATTGCTATAGCCCTGGTGGTGAGCATACCAGTGGGGGCACGTGAAGGCTGGTGGAAGTGGGGACTTGACAGGGTGGTAGGCCCAAGAGTCAGAGAGCCCCACCTTGGGACCCTGCATTGCAACCTCTATGCCCACCTTGCCCTAGACTCTGTATGACTACCAGTTGCTTTCCCCAACAGGCATGGATGCCCATTAGCTCCTGGGAAGGAGGCTGCTAGAGACCTGGGCCTTGGAAGTCTATGCTGTTTCCTATTCAGAAAGCAAAGGCACCAGCCTGTGGGCCCTGGAAAAGCAACTGGTCTGGGCTTGGGCCCAAACGCTAATGTGAGAACACAATGCAAAATGTCAGCCGGATCTCAATTCCAAAGCTCACCTTTGCCATAAATGAGTTCACTACTGAGCCATTCCATTTGATGTCTACCTTTTGCAATATTTTATGTAAATCTTCAAGACCACACTGTAGAGTGGATCATGTTTTCCCACAGGAAGAATGTTCTCTCCCAGCTTGGCTTGAACGATAAGACTTGTCCTTGAACTCATCATAGCTTTCTATAATTATAATTGATTATATACAAAACTGACTCCATCCCAGGAAAACAGAAAATGTAACAGGTGTATGTCAGCACAACACTGTTTGTTCACTTAGGACAGTAAAGAAAAATTTTGATTTTTAAAAAAAGCACCCATTTTTGGAACCATAACTGCATTTGCACTTAGCGCATGCCCGTTAAGAAGTCACATGACGTGGGCTTCCCTGGTGGCGCAGTGGTTGAGAGTCCACCTGCCGATGCAGGGGACACGGGTTCGTGCCCCGGTCCGGGAAGATCCCACATGCCGCGGAGCAGCTAGGCCCATCAGCCATGGCTGCTGAGCCTGCACGCCCGGACAACGGGAGAGGCCACAACAGTGAGAGGCCCGCGTACTGCAAAAAAAAAAAAAAAGAAGAAGAAGTCATATGACGTGAGATTGTGTTGCTCTCTGGAGAGGGGGAGGGAAGGGAGGTAAGGGCAGAGAAAGAACAAAGCCATCTTGAAATTTATGGAGCGTTGAAAGACTGATTAATGAAGTGTTAGGAATTCACCATTACCTCATGAGCTTCATGGAAAGAAATGGATAATAAAAAAATCCACTCAGGACTTGGGCCACTTGTCTCTCAGTAACAGCAGTTTCTGTTTAGGGGGAGTTTCTCTTCTCTGGTTCTTTGTATAATCCATTTGACAATCATTGTGACATTCCGATGGACTGAACTTTTATTTATCTTTGGTGCTGTTTAACTTCTCACATGTTGTGTTTCCCTGGCTTAGAGGAAGAGTATTCCGATAGGAGGCATCATTTTCATACTTCTTTGGGTCTGTCCCTCCTCCACCTATCTCCATGCCGTTGGACTTGGTGGGCTAAGAGCCCCTCGAGAGGAGGAATGGTCTCTGTTCATCCCTGTTTCCTCAGCAGTTAGCACAGAGGGTGACACATAGATACTCACCTGTGTGAAATGAGTGTGAATGGACCTGGTGATCAGGCCACCTGCTACACCACATACTGTGCTGGTCCCCACGATGACTCCGAAAATGGTCCTTCAGCCCCCATTTCTGCTGAATGACACCTAGACTGGGAGGCCCCCTGAGCCATCTCGCTTGCCTTTGAGCACAACTGGATTTTCCCACCCCCGCAAGAGAGCGGAGGCCAGAAGACACTTCATGAAGGCCCTGGGGGACCATTCTGCCTCGCAGTAATTCACACTATCACACTTTCCCTTTGCCTGAAACGAGAGCTACATCTCTCACTGCTTTGTGTGCTTTGAAAACCGCTCAAATTCAAAGACATGTCTGTTCTCTGTGCCTTTCTGCACAGGGAACGAGGTGGGGACGGGAAAGACAAAAGTTCTGGTTAGAGCTAACCCCAGTCTCTCATGCTGCAATGCCAGTCATTTCCACTTGTCTTGCTCCCTGTGGGAATGCAGACTAACTTGGATGTAGATATTTATTTAAGATTTAAGTTCCAGCTCCTTCTAAACAGCCTTGAGGCAACATCCTGACTATCAGAGAGTAACAGACAACCCTTAAGCCTAAACTAGAAGAAAGGCCTCTGAAGGAAGCAGGCACAGTAAAGGCGTTATGCTTAAATACCCTTCTTAAATAGCACATTCTCCTTAAACTTGGAGTTGGTCACAGACCTCTCTTCTTAAAGCTAAATAGTTAAAATCTGTTCAGCTCACCTTTATGCCTCATCTTTTTCAGGACTTTATTTTAATGTCCCTTTTCTAAATCCCCCTTGGTACCCCTTTTTGGGAGGGAGGTGCCCAGAATAAGCATGTCATCCTAGCAAAACTCACTGGGATGGCTTGTCCCCCTGCGCTATTCTCCTGTTCCTAGCCACTCCTCCAGAATTGCTAGCCTGCATCTCTGTACCCTCTGACGTGGCTGGGATGTTTGAGAGGGGTGATGGGCTCTGGGCAAGGGCAGGGAACTGACTAGGTCACCAACCACCTCTGTCTCTCTCCCCCTCCCCTTGCGGTGGCTGAAGTCCAACACGACTGTTCTCACGCTGGAGCTGGCAGACAATTGTATCACGGAGGAGGGCATCTTGAGCCTGGTGGAGATGCTACAGGAGAACTACTACCTGCAGGAGATGGTACGGTGCCCTGTTCTACCAGTTCCTACAACCACGCTTAGAGTCTCAGAACCCACTTCAGAGAAGCCAGAGTCCCCTGCCCGAGCCCAGGCCAGCCTCCAGGCTTTCTGCAATCAGTCTGGGGCCTCCCCTCCCCTGGAAGTGACTTCTCAGAGGAGATTCCGCACATGAGAGCCTGCCCAGGGGCACTGTGTTCCCTGTGGCCGTAGGAAACCCTGAGAAACCGTTTCCTTCTGGATCTCATTAGCCCCTAAATGGACAAACTTAACTTCTTTAGAGTTGCCTTAACGTAAACTTCCTTAAAGAAAATAAAGCCATGAAATAATTTCATAAAATACAGTGTGCCTGGAGACAGATGTTGGTGATGGTTGCACAACAAGGTGAACGTACTTCAGCCCATTGAAATGTACACTTAAAAACGGTTAGGGGCTTCCCTGGTGGCGCAGTGGTTGCGCGTCCGCCTGCCGATGCGGGGGAGCCGGGTTCGCGCCCCGGTCCGGGAGGATCCCGCGTGCCGCGGAGCGGCTGGGCCCGTGAGCCGTGGCCGCTGGGCCTGCGCGTCCGGAGCCAGTGCTCCGCAACGGGAGAGGCCGCAGCAGAGGGAGGCCCGCGTACCACAAAAAAAAAAAAAACAAAACGGTTAGGATGGTAAATGTTGTGTTACATCTATTTTACAATTTTAAAAATTAAAAAAAGAAGAAGAAAGACAATTAAGATGATAATGGCTGGCTTATATAAAGTCCCTCCCACTCGCCTGAAAGGACTATGTCCGCTTATACCCCTACTACTTCTGAGCATAGTGATTCATGCTCTTGAACCAATGAAGGGAATTACAATGATTGCTCACTCTAAATTCATTTTTCAATTGTTTCATGCCAAACCCTCCAAATAAAGTTGTCTTAGGTTTCAAAAAATAATAATAATACAATGTGCTTATCTAAAATACCAGGGCTAAATTGGGGAGGTGGGGAGTCCCTGAGGTCAACTTCAGAGAACTGAGATCAGCCTGAGAGCTTCAGGGTGAAGCATTCGAAAAGCCTGGGTTCCTCTCCTCCTCCTCTTCCCCTCTGCACCACCCTAACCCTTCCCATCCTTTCACCCCAGCCCTGCTCTCCCCACCCCACCCCTACTCCCTCAGTGTAGGCCTCAAGTAAGCCCCAACCCCCATCATTTGTTAATGAGGGCCCTTTGGTGGGATTGTCACATACTTAAGTGTTCTCTTGCCTTTTAGAATATTTCCGACAATGATCTTGGTTTGGAGGGGGCCAGGATCCTCTCTGAGTTCCTCCAGAATAACACCTCTTCGCTCTTTAGTCTTCAGCTTTCAGGTGAGCCTGTGAAGGAGGATGGGGAGGATATTGGGAATGTAATGGAGAGAAGGGTCAGAGCAGAGAGATCCAGGGTCTAACTGAGCCAGACCAGGTCCTGCTGATTTCAGAGACCGGAACACTGCATCTACACCCTGCTAGATTCTTCCAACCATTCTCGTCCCCTCTCCACAACCACAATGGCTTCACGGCTGTCCTGGACAAGCGACTTCTGACTCACTTCGCAATATTCCCACCTCTGCTGGAAAGTCTCTACCCCAGATACCTGCACGGCTCCCGCTCCCCCTTCATTCCTCCCTCTGCTCACAGGTCATCTCCTTAAGGGGACTTCTCTGACCTATCAAAGCAGCACCTCTCCGTCACCATCACTCTCTAACCTGTTTCTCTTCCTGGTTTTTCTTAACAGCACTTATTACTACTTATTAACCGCCAAAGAAGTACTTGTGTTTCAGTGGGTTCATTCATTTGTTCGTACATTCAGTAAGGATTTACTGAGCACCTGTTACGTGCCAAGCACTTTTTAGGTGCTAGAGACATAGAGCTTATTAAGGTTTCAAAGGAGGAATTTGGGGGTAAGGGTTTGTGTCATTTATTCTCCGGAAATCACCAATGTTTTAGATTGCTTAGCAATCTAGGGCTAGGGTAAGATAAGGGAGGCACTCACCTCAGCCCCAAAACATAAGGGGCAACAAAAAAGCTCAGTAACCAAGTAAGTAATATCATAATGCAACACTTTTGAAAGTGAAAATTAATGCAAAAACAAATCCATGATGAAAAAAAAAAATCAACGCTTTAAATAAAAAACAGGATCCAACAGGGACAGACTGGGGTGAGGTGGGTGAGGCCTGGCCGTGCAAGTACAGGGTCAGATCCTGCTTTTATTTAAAATTTGGTTCATCATAGATGTTTTTGCATTGATTTGGATTTTAAAATATTAAGATATTACCCATCGTGATTTCTGAGATTTTCAAGTGCCTCATTCATCCCTCTAGTGTCCCAACCCTGCTGCTCAGACTTGGATTAGCATTTTTATAATGTTACACATTTTAGGCGCTAGGCTAGGGGTTGATGCTGTCAATGGATGCACAGGGTATGGTGTACCAACCCCTGGAACTCCCTGGACAGTCATGGCAGAGAGAGAAGGGAAGGACTGTTAGAGAGATGGTAACCGGTTGCCTTTTTTCCCCTGTGTTCGCCTATGCCCAAACATTTGCTTTAAGTACTGGCCACCTTTTCTACGTCTGATTGTTCCAAAGGCAAGAGACTGGCAGGGCTAGGCTATGGAGAGTAAGGGAGCCTTAGTCTGGAGAACATTGCTAATGCCCCCCTTCACTACAGGAAATAACTTCAAGGAAGAATCCGCAGAGCTGTTTTGCCAGGCCCTGTCGGTAAGAAGCAAGGGGTGGGTGCAGCCAGCCATGTGCGAGATGCCCCGGGAGATGGGTGCCTCTGAGCATAGGGAGGTGAGGCTACTTACCTGATTTAGGGAGTGGGCGAGTATTTAGACTCCGCTAATCCTATCAAAAACCTCAGCAAGGGCTTCCCTGGTGGCGCAGTGGTTGCGCGACCGCCTGCCGACGCAGGGGAACCGGGTTCGCGCCCGGGTCTGGGAGGACCCCACATGCCGCGGAGCGGCTGGGCCCGTGAGCCACGGCCGCTGAGCCTGCGCGTCCGGAGCCTGTGCTCCGCAACGGGAGAGGCCGCAACAGAGGGAGGCCCGCATACCACAAAAAAAAAAAAAAAAAAAAAAAAAAAAAAAAACCTCAGCAAGTGGTAGGACTGTTTGGCTGGTGCTAAATTCTCGCAGCAGTCATCAACAGTTCAGCAGGAAATGAGCAAGAAATTGTCCACAGTCTAAGAACACTAGTCTACTTAACTTTTGGCATATGGGGGCCCGCACTGTTCTAAGAGAGGTATTTGCAGTCACAAAGAAGACAAAAATTACCTCTCTCTGCACTGTTTCTTTCTCTAGACCAATTACAGAATTAAGTCGCTGGATCTCAGTCACAACCAATTCTCTGATAAGGCAGGAGAGTACCTGGGGCAGATGCTGGGTGAGTCTTCCGCGGAGGGAGGAGCCAGCAAAGGAGAGGGACATGGGGTATGATGGCTTGTCAGAGCTGCATCTCCGGTTTCTTATTGTTATTGAACGTTCTGATTATAAAAAGTGATGTAAACCCCACCCGAAGTACACTTTGAATGGAGCAGACACCTGAATGTGGGAAGTAAACTTTAAAATGATTTAGAAGAACGTAGAGAGAAGTAACTTGCTGACTTCAGGGAGACTACGGATTATTAGACAGAAATGGGCAGAAACTGTAACAGAAACGATTCATATATTTGACAACAGTAAGTTTAGAACTTGCTTGTGATAAAAGACATTGTGGGGTAATGACAGAAAACAAGCAATAGTTAAGGAGTAGAAATGTGCAGCGTTTGTATAGTATAGAAGATTACTCTTCAGAATATTGATGGAAGTTCCTATAGCTCCATTAGGCAGTGATAAATACTCCCAATAAAACAATGGTCAAAGCATATGGACAGTGACCAAAGAAAGCCAAGTGCCCACACTCTTTAGTAGTTAGAAACATGCAAAATAAAACAACAGAAAGATCTCCCTTGTCATCTAGCAGAGCTGTAAAAATTTCCCGTCAGAGAATATCAAGGGCGAATACAAGCAAGAAATAGGAACACTCACAAGTCTACTAGGTAAAGGCACTTCGGAGAACAATTTGACAGTGTTTAGTAACGTCAAAAATGTATATATTTTCTATGACGCAGTTGCCCTCTATACGTGTCTCAGAGACGCTCTCACAGATACACAGAGAGAGATGTCTGCGGAGGTTTCACTGCGAAAGTGTTATAAAAGAAAGAAACCTAAATGCTCATTCCTGGGGGAATGAGTAGAAAAGGAAAGGACTCCTAGAAGTGGGGATGGGAAGCTAATCTAGATGGAGTGGTGAGGGAAGCCCCACAGGGAAGGTGGCTCTTTGTTGAAATCTGAATATCAAAGAAGAAAGAGCCGTGCTAGGGTCTGGACACACAGGGCTCCAGGCAGAAAGAATGGAGCGTGTCCTGTGTGAGGAACTGTGGGGCCAGGGTGGCTGGAGCAGAGGAGACAGGGGAGGAGGATGGAAGGAGAAGAGGCTGTTGCCTGCAGCCCCTGACGTCGGGCCGCTGGAGCCATGGAACGCAAGGAGCCTGGGATCCATTCGGCGCACGACGAGGAGTCGTGGAGGATGTGAGCGTGGGGCGACGCGGTACGGCGTGCGGGGGTAGATGTGCTGTGTGAAGCCCGCAGCTGAGGAGGACAGGAATGGAACAGCGAGGCCGGTCAGGAGGCTGGTGTGGGGGTCCAGGCAAAACAGGACAACAGCGTGAGCTCAGGGAGGAGGTAGTGCCTGAGCAGTGGAGGGATTCAGAATATACTTTGCAAGTAAAGCCGAAAGGACTTGCTGATGTGAAGGGGGAGGGAAGGGAGAGATAGACCCACGACTCTTACTGGTTAGAGGCAGGTGTCATTTACTTAGAGGGGAAAACTAAGGGAGTAACTGTATGGGGGTGGGGGGCAGGAGTTAGGAGTCGAGTTTTCCGTTTGGGCCGTGGAGGGCTTTTGATGCCCATTCGACGCCTACACAGAGGTATCAGGCTGTGTGAGTTTGCTGTGTGAGTTTAGAGCTTGGTGGACAGGTCAGGACTAGAAACATATATTTGTGAGTCATAGGCACAGGGAAGTATTTAAAGCCATGTGTCAAGATGAGGTCATCCAGACGAGGAGTGCAGATAGAGTTGAGTAGGTGGCCATCCCCCTGGCCCCTGGGTCACTCCAACATTTTTAGGGGTTGCAGAGGAGGAGGAGGAGAAGCTGGAGACGGAGTAGTGAGTCAAATAGGAAAAGTGAGGAACCAAGGAGCCATAGGAGGGCGTATTTTCAAGAAGGGGTAAGTGGTCAGCTGGGTCAAGTAATGCTTAGAGGTCAAATAAGATGAGGACAGAAAAGTGGCCACAGGGCTTAGCAGCATGGAGATAATTGGTGACCTTGACAGATGCCATGTTCCTGAAGTGGGTGAGTATGGAAACCCAAGTGGAGTGGGTTGAGTTGAAAATGGGATGCAAAGAAGTGGAAATGACCACATAAGCAACTCCAGACGTTCCACTGAGACCAGGTTTGAACAGAAGGACGGGTGGCATAGAGTCCAGGAAGGTTTTTAAGAATGGAAAACGCTGATCGGAAGAAGAGAAGAAGAAACTGAAGATGCAGAAGAAGGAGATGATTAGAGGAGCAAAGTCTTTGAAAAGGCTGGAAGCAATGGCATCCAGAACAAAAACAGGGGGGTTGCCTCTGAGAGCAGTAGGCACTAATCATTCACTGAAAGAAGGAGGCGGCAAGAGTGGGTGCGGGGGCAGGGGAGCTGGTAGACTGCACGGAGGATGAAGCGCTCTCATCCCATCGCTGCCGTTTTCGCAGTGAAGTATGAGGCAAGATCTTCAGCTGAGGGTGGGAGGAGGGGAAGAGTAAAGTGTGAAAGAACTGTTGGGCAGTTTGAGTCTCCATTTGAAAATTAATTGTCAAACATTTTAAAATCAAATTTTAAAACAAATTTAAAATGAGACAGACTACATTCTGTTTCAGTATGGTTACCATCATAATATAGATGCAGCTTTTAAAAGAATCTTTATTATTATTAAAGCTACCAAATATAAGATGATTACTATGTGACAGGCATCAAACTAGGCTTTTTACATCAATCCTCACAAAAAACAACCTTGTACAGGTTAACATCTCTATTTTATAGATAAGAAAACAGAAGTATGGGAAGGATAAGTAACCTGTTTAAGGTCACAAAGCTAGTAAGTGTTGAGAGCAGAATTAAAATTTTAATTTTGTGGCCATTTAAGAGAGGCAGGCTTGCAAGGTTTAACTTAAGGGACTTCCCTGGTGGTCCCGTGGTTAAGACTTTGCCTTCCAATGCAAGGGGGGCAGGTTCGATCCCTGGTTGGGGAGCTAGGATCCCACGTGCCTCGTGGCCAAAAAAGCAAAACATAAAACAGAAGCAATATTGTAACAAATTCAATAAAGACTTTAAAAATGGTCCACATCAAAAAAATCTTTAAAAAAATAAAGGTTTAACTTCAGTGAGGGACTTGGCACAGAAGAGGAGAGAAAAATAAGAATAGGATGAGGGAGACAGGCAGGGAGAGAGAATGAAGGCAGGACAAAAGTTTGTTCTCAAGATAATAGAAGGTATTGTACACTTTCCTGAAAGTCTGTCCTGGTGGTTGACACAAGAGAAAGACACGATCAGTACAGAGTGCTCTGTCCATAAAAAATAAAACAGGGGCTTCCCTGGTGGTGCAGTGGTTAAGAATCCGCCTGCCAATGCAGGGGACACGGGTTAGAGCCCTGATCTGGGAAGATCCCACATGCCGCGGAGTAACTAAGCCCGTGTGCCACAGCTATTGAGCCTGCGCTCTAGAGCCCACGAGCCACAACTACTGAAGCCCGTGTGCCTAGAGCCCGTGCTCGGCAACAAGAGAAGCCACCGCAATGAGAAGCCCGCGCACGGCAACGAAGAGTAGCCCCCGCTCGCTGCAGCTGAAAAAAAAGCCCACTTTCAACAACGAAAACCCAATGCAGCCAAAAATTTTTAAATAAATAAATAAATAAATAAAACAGAATAACACATTTTTCCTGGGCCTGAAGGCGATTCCTCCCACTCAATAATCCTTCAAGAGCACTTTAGTCTCTCCTTCCAATGGTGTCCTCGGCACATCCACCATCCCCAGATAAAAATAACAATGATGAAGTGTTTAAATAGGATGCTTTCCCAACCCTATGTAGCACGTGAGCAAAGGCATCTTTAAGTTAAAAAAATGTGCAATTTCTGTACAAACCCAACTTCTAGACAAGCCTGATGCCTCCACACTTCCACCTGGCTGTATCCCTAAAGCTCTCCTGGATGGAAATTCTGGGGCCTCCACTGCTCCCGTAGGTCTCCATGAAAAAGACATCATGTGATACCACACGCCATGCCCGTCATAGTGTCCCTATATAAATACTAGGTTTGCAGTGCTCTCTCCATCTGTTTTAATGGTTGTGTAACTTTCCACCAGACGGATATTTATGTTATGCTTTACCTTTCCCCTGTGAGTCACAAACCTTACTTTTATAAGTGATGCCAGGGAAAACATCTACAAGCATGTCGCTCTTCTTAAATCCTGTACTGTCTCCTTAGGAAGAGTCTCAGGGGTGATATTGCTGTGAGACAGAGTAAACAGATTTTAACAGGAAAATGCCTGTGACCAGATAGTATTTGCCAAATAGAGTATACCATCTGCTTGCCACCTGCAATGTATGAGTATTTTACTACGTTGTTGCCAGCCTTGGGAATCATCTTAGAATTTTGTGTTTAAATGAATAACTGACGAATTATTACCTCCGTGTTTTGCTTTGCATGAGGATTGAGCGATCCTTATCCCCAATGTGATGGACCTCTGCCAACCCTGAGACTGGGTTCTCTGGGGTGTGGTGGAGGCTGAGATGACTCCTTCCCTCCCACAGCCCTCAACGTGGGGCTCCAGTCGCTGGACCTGAGCTGGAACCGCCTCTACATCCAGGGAGCGGTGGCCTTGTGCAGCGGTCTCCAGGTAAGCCCTCCGGGAGTGGTGTGTTGAGCTCCGGTGAGGACGGCCAAGCCCTTGAGTCAGCCATCTTGAACCCCTCCCCACGGGTAAATTCACCCTGCTGAAACCTAGTTGGCATCTTTGGGGGTACTTCAAGGCGGCAGTTAACTAGGGGGTAGGGAATGACCTCAGCCCAAAGGGAATGAGCCTCAAGAGTACTTGAGACTCTGAGCCCAGCTGGGAGGGATCTGGAAAGGTCTGGCTGATCTCCCTCCTGGGGAACCACCGAGCACCCTGTCTGGATGACAGCAGGGGACAAAAATTGGGGCCCGTTGGCTGGATGCGTAGCATGCAGTCTTCATGCTGGTGCTGTTCTCCCTTCTCCCTGCAGGCCAATGTGTCCCTGAAGAAACTGGATCTCTCCATGAACGGCTTTGGGAACGAGGGGGCTGCAGCCTTAGGCGAGGTCCTCAGACTCAACAACTCCCTGGCCTACCTAGACCTCAGCAGCAACAACATCAGCACTGAAGGGCTGTCCAAAATCAGCAAAGGATTGGAGTTGAATGAAAGCCTCAAAGTTCTGAAGGTAGTCTTCACCCGAGCTGGGAACGGAACATCCTGTGCATGCATTTGCGTGTGCGCGTGTGTGTCCATGCTTCCACGTGTGTGCATCCATGTGCGTATACCTGTGCACCTGTGTGTCTCTGCACCCATGTATGTGTGCATCAGTGTGTGTGTGTGTGTGCATTCATGTGTGTGTCCATGCTTCCATGTGTGTGCATCCATGTGCGTATACCTGTGCACCTGTGTGTCTCTGCACCCATGTATGTGTGCATCAGTGTGTGTGTGCATTCATGTGTGTGTCCATGCTTCCATGTGTGTGCATCTGTGTATGTGTCCATGTGTCCATGTGTGTGCATGCACGTGTGTGTCTGTGTGTATTGGCGTGAGGGCAGCAGGACGATGGAGCTGGATGTTGCTGGAGAGAAAATCTACCTTGTGCTTCATACATGCGTATGTTCTTGGCTGTCTGTCTGCTGTAAACCCAGTGTCACCCTCTGCTCTCACCTGGCACAGGATAGGGTCTTCCTTACTCCCCTCTGGGTCTCCTCCAGTTTCTTTATTTTTCTTTGCTGAGAGGCCTGTGGGATCTTAGTTCCCAGACCAGGGATTGAACCCCGGCCCTGGCAGTGAAAGCGCCGAGTCGTAACCACTAGACCATCAGGAAATTCCCTCCTCCAGGTTTTCTCCACACTGCGGCCAGAGTGTGCATTCTGAGCATAAATCTGACTTCCATCCCCACCCACACCTACTCACCTCCCACTTAGGCCCCCCCGACCATGGCCTCCATTGCTCAAATCCCGTTCTCTCACCCTGTGTGCTTCTCCAGCCTCAGTTTACCCCCCACTCTCCCCCACACTCCAGCCATGGCCTCAGGGTCTTTTTTCATCTCCCTTCCCGCAGGGCTTGCAATGCTCCCTCCACCGGCCTCAATTGCTGGTCTGCCTCAGAGCACAGCTGAAGCAGCAATTCCCCAGGGACCCTGCAGGAACCCTCAGATCCTGTTTACCCCTTCACGCAGAACTCACTGGAGTTTTTCCTTATACTCTCATTTGAGTGACTATTTGACTGTCTGTCACCACTAGCTCGAAAGTTTCCTGAGGACAAAGACGTGTTTGGCTTTGCCCATTACTATATCCTCCGTACCTAGCAGAGTCCTGAGCATAGAGTAGATGCCCATTGAGTATTTATTAAGTGAATGAATGAATGCATATTTCATTTTAAATCAATTTGCTCACAGATGCTAATTTATAACATAGAAGCTCATGGGAAGTTGGGAACTGATGTAAGATTAGGACTTCTATTAATAGGTCCCCTTTCCGGGACTCCTGCCACAAGCCAGGTTCCATATCAAGTGATTTGCCTCCTTCTTCATGGCCCAGCCCTACTAAGCGGGCTCCAGTAGCCCCACCTGTCAGATGAGAAGACTGAGGCTGTGTGACTTGTCAGGCCACGCAGCTAGCAAGAGGCAGAGGGACGTCAGCTCTACCTGGCTTTCCACTGCAGCGCCAACCCCCGCAGGATGTGGAGGTGACTCGGGGGGACCAAAGACATGGGGGTGCTGGTGGAAGAAGAATGGGAGTTAGGAATCAGTGACGGTGAGCCACCATCCGAGAGGACAGCCACCTTAGAGCTGCTGAGGTGACGACAGGGAGTCAGATTCCAACCAGTGGAGGGACTGTGGTGACTGCAGACCAGACCAGGTGGCTGTCTAGTGACTGGGGGAGCTCAGAGGCCGGCCTGGCTGGAGGGGCACCGAGTGTGACTCAGAGAAGAGAGACTGACCCAGCCTGCAAAGGACTGAGCCTCGGTCGGTGGCCAATGGAGCCAAGGAAAGTTCAGAGAATCTGAATTTTAAGACTAAAATGCTGCCTCAGCAAAATGGCAGCAGGGATTTTCTCTGGTTTAGTGGGATATAGGCAATTTTAACATTTTTTTCTACTGCTTTTTAAATTTTTTCTACGATGACCAAATATTTTATTTTAATTTTTTAAATTGTCTTAAAAGTGAAAGAAAAAAAGCTTAAAATATACCTTTTAGTTTGGTCGTATGTGGAGGCCACATCAGTTTTGCCACAGGAATTATCTGTTGCTCTCCACAGCCAGCCCCAGCCCTCCTTTTCTTAATCTTGGAAAAGTAAGGAATTCCCCACACACGTGAGTCAAACCAAAGATCCTAGATGCTAAGCCCTATGAGGGCAGGCCTCCAGGCTGTCTTTTCTCACTGGAGACCTGAAAGAGCCTGGGAACCCCCTGACATAGAGTTTTGGTCAGCCTCATCAGGAAACCATCAGCTGAAAGCCTTCAATAATAATAAGTAACATTCATTGGCTGCTTACTATGTACCACGCACTCTTTTGAATGCTTTACCTGAAGTTATGTATTGACTCCTCTGTGCAGCCCTAGGCGATAGGTACACAGTAGTCAGGGAACTAACACAAGACCGGAAAACTAGTAAGCAGAGCCAGTGGGCTCCGTGCTCCCTGCTGTTAACCTCCATACCACGCTTCAGCGGCTCACAGTACTGTTGAGATGAAGCCCTGAGTACTTAGCTAAGCCCCCAAGGTCCTGTGCAATCTGACCCATCACAGCTCTGTAGCCTCACGCTCTCTGCCCCTGCTCATGAAACGTTTACTTTTCCCCACACACCTCTGCACCTTTGCACTTGCCTTCCCTTGTCTTCTTTGGTGCACCTTATTCCCTCCTCTGGTCCTGTCTGCCTTCTTCACCCCTAGCTAATCCCCATTAGTCCTGCAAGGCTTAGCTCAAGAGTCCCCTCCACCGTACTGGATGCCCCTTTCCTCGTTTTCTATGGTACCAGTGGGTACCTCTGTCATTGCCATCATCACACTTCAGATGTCATTTGCTTGTTTGCTTGTGTCCCGCTCTAGAGTGTAAGTTACCTGAGGGCAGAGATCTTGTCATGGTTGCCTGTGCATCCCTCAGCGCTTAACCCAGTGACTGGCACGTGGATGTTTGTTGGATGGATATTTGGATGGATGGATGGATGGATGGATGGATGGATGGATGGATGAGCAGTGAGATGGACAAGTGGATGGATGGATGGATGGATGGATGGATGAGCAGTGAGATGGACAAGTGGACGGATGGATGGATGGATGGATGAGCAGTGAGATGGACAGGTGGATGGATGACAAATAGACAGGGAGATTGGTGCTTACAGAGAAGTCTGGGAGGAAGACAGAGATTGTGATTTGATGGGAGGAAATGGAAACCATGCTCTGAGCCAGCGTCTCCTGTCCTCATCTCTGCCTCCTTCTGCCTCACCCTTCCTCCCACAGCTTTACCTGAACCCTCTAAGTATGGATGGGGCTGTGTTACTTATCCTGTCCATCAAGAGGAACCCCAGATCCAAGATGGAGGATATTGACATTTCCGTAAGTGATCAAATTGTTTGCTTGCACTTGGGATCGAGCCAGTTGCCATGGCCACTGTGCCAGCTCTAGCCCTCAGGGCCCTCACAGAACTGCTCCATGAAAAGGCTACTCCTTTTAGAGTACAACTCTGCCCCTTCCAGAGGTCCTTTCCGTCGGAGTAGCCATTTGGTCAAAAACATCATGGTGTGAAATTATTTACCAGATCCTGGGAACCCAGGACCTGCACCCCCAACAGTGGGCCTGAGGGCAGAGAGGAGGAACACCAGAAGCAAAGGCAGGGGGACCCCCAGGACAGACTTGTCTACTGTCAGCTTTGTCAATGGATGGCTTTGGGCCTTAGAATGCTTCCAGAATCACAGGATTTTTAGACTCTGAGTGTTAAAACATGGGCAGACCTGTGTTTTCATTTCATGACTCAGCCTACTCAGAGTAGTATTTGAGTGTAAAAAAACATTGATGGAGGAGGGAAGCCTGAGGAGGTGACTCCACTCTGCCAGCTACTCTCTCCAGAATCATCCTAGAGGTGGGAGCTGGTGCCAACAATATCCTATACTTGTCTACTATTCTATACTCTTTTTTTTTAGCCCCAAAATCATTTTATAGACACCAGTTCATTTAGTCCTACCCTGGGAGGTAGGTAGAGTGTATCCATGACCTAGGGCTGCCATGGCAAAGTACACAAACCAAGTGGCTGAAATTTATTGTCTCACAGTTCTGGAGGCTAGGAGTCCAAGATCAAGGTGTTGGTAGGGTTGGTTCCTCCAGAGGGCTGTGAGGAAGAATCTATTCCTGCTTCTCTCCTAGCTTCTGGTAGTTTGCTAGCAATCTTTGCTGTCCCTTGGCTTGTAAAACTATCACCCTAATCTCTGTCTTCAGCCTCAGTGGCTTCTCCCTGTGGGCATGTCTGTCTCCATATCCCAGTGTTCCCTTTTTTATAAGGACACCAGTCATATCAGATTAGGGCCCACCCTAGTGACCTCATTTTAACTTGATCACCTGCCAAGACCCTATTTCCCAATAAGGTCACATTCACAGGTACTCGAGGTTAGGATTTCAACATTTTTTTGTGTGGGGGATACAATTCAACCCATAACAAGTACTTTTCCTCATTTTCCCATTTTACATGTAAGGAAACTGAAACAGAGAGGTTAGGTCATTTGCCCAGGACCACACAGCAAGTGAGAAACACAGCAAGGAGTAAACGCAGGGCTTCTGCCTCCTATTCTAGAGTTCTGTAAAGGTACAGTGTTAAAGTCCTTTTACATTTGTTTAATGCCACACTAATGTGATGTTTTGTTAAGATTTTAATACCTTACAATTCTATCAGTGATGATATTTTGAATTTGAAACCCAAGCTTTTTGGAGCTGAATGATAAGTAAAATTTGCCACTGATTATAAAACATTACAAAAACATACCTGCTTGTCTTTTCACTTTGTTCCCTCGCCCCTTCCTCCCCGGCCCAGGCTCCATCCTGCGCTCATGGGTCTTCCTCTTCAGAGGCCCTCTCCACCTTCATCCTACAGCTCTGACCTGCACCCCGTGAAGCTGCCTCTGAATCTCAACCACAAGTCCCCAGTTTGTTAGCATTTGGCTCCTCCCCCCCCGCCCCCCGCAGTGCAGGTTGGACGGTATGAACCCCAGCACTGCCTGTCTGAGGAAACGTTAGAAATGGTGCTGTTTAGGCCCCAAGACGGCATATAAACCCATGAGCTGGGATCTCACTGCCACTCCACAAGCCTTCCAGAACAAATAGGTCTCAATTGGACTTTTCCTTCCCTTTTGTCAACGATGCCTCCATAACTCTAAGTGGTGTTGGAATCCCTTCATTGTAGATGCTTCTAGAACTTTCTCTAGAATGTCTCTAAAGGGGAGGGAGTAAGTCTTCAGCCCTTAAGCATGGATTTAATTCTTTGAAATGACAAAAGATACTGAGAACCACATCTGAGGAATGAAGCAGGTCAGTCACACTGAGGGAGGCCAGGTTTGATCAAACACCCTTTCACAGACCACATGTTCTCCTGCGGCCTCCAACCCGGCTCAGAGGCCACTTCCACAAGGGGGCGTTCCCAGTGCGTTTTGAGCCGTGACCGGATGGTTGGAATGAGGGGTGCTCTCTGCCACGGCACCTGCTCTGAAGACCAACACTGGTGTAGAAATGGGCTTTTCAGGGCCTTTGTTTGGGGACCAGTCTCGTAACCCCACAGCTGTGTCTCATCTGTCACACACAGACACTAATGCACACCTTCTGAGAGGAGAGTGAGTTGACAGTATGTGACAGGCCACCAGCACCCAAGTAGGACATCTGATCAAAATCACGTGGGAAACTTACAAGTCAAACCACAAGCTCTAAAAAAGGTGAACCGTCCCACTCTAGGAGCAGTACCGCAGAACCAACTAGAAAAGACAACACACTGACTTTGCTTGGGAGAGTCCGCTGGTCTGGGAGATAGCATGATGGCAGTGCCCTCCCCCTGACGGGTCCCCTCTCTCCCTGCTTCAGAATGTGCTGGTGTCAGAGCAGTTTGTGAAAATATTGGATGGGGTGTGTGCTGTCCACCCCCAGCTGGACGTGATGTACAAAGCAGTGCAAGGCCTCTCTAACAAGAAAAACCTCTTCACGTGGGCGAGCCCTGTGAAACTGATCCAGGTGAGCCCTGATTTCCTCTTAGAGCCCCCAGGGACCCCTGGAAAGAGCTGACCTTTGGCTCAGCTTCCTAGAGTTTCTCTTCCCCCAGAGCCTCTGCACAGTCCTCCCTGACAAGGAACATCTCAGCTGTGGAATATTCCTTTTGGCTCCCAGAGGAAGGACTGAGAACTGGCTGAAGTGGGAGGGCCTTGGAATAGGATGGTTTCTACCAGCCAGGCTCCTCCACTGCAACCAAAGACAAGTGACTGAAGTGCTCTGTACTTCAGTCTCTTCATCTGTAAAATGGGCATGATAATAGTACCCACCCCAGCAGGGCTGCTGTGAAGATTAAATTCTATACTACACATGACTTAGAACAATGCTTGGCAGGTAATAAGCACACAATTCATGCAGGCTCTTTCCAATAGCTGGTAAGGATGCCAAGACGTCCTGAGCCTGTGCTCAGGATGGCTATTTGGTGGCTTCAGCTAACAAGGAACCCTCAAGTGTTTTATACCTAATGGTCACCTTGCCCCTGGCTCAAGTCTTATATTGTGTCTGGCAGTCAGAGGAGGCAGATGTAACAGTGGAAATAAAAACTCAGAGAATGTTAGAGCTGGAAGGGATGTTATAACTCTTCTGGTCGGACAGCCTCACAGAGCCGTGACTGCCCAGGCCTGGTGTTTCTACCACCAGCTCTCACCTGCTGCTGGGTGCAGAGCCATTACCACCTGAGGCAGCAGGAGTTGGGAAGGTGCCCTGTAAACACCGTTCTTCATGGTGTTTGCCACTGGGGCTGCTTCCTGCCCCTGGTTGGTCTGCTCTGTGCCTTAGTTTCCAGAACCAAAGAGGAGAGCTCTTGCATGAAAATTATCATTGTTTGGAAAGTTCTAGAAGGCAAAGCAGTATCAAGTATCCTTATATCTTTTCAAGTAAGATGATGTCAGGTGGAACTGAGGGGAAACCTGTTTTGCAGGAAGAGCGGGAATGGAGTTATCCGATGCAAAGTGGGAGCTTGCTCCTTGTTTTAAATATACAGTACAGTAAAGTGAATTTAAGTATCTGTTAAACCTATAAAAGTAGATCACATCAGAGGTTGAGAACCTGTGCAGAGTGAGCTATACAGAATAAGACACATCTGTTATTTTATTTTGTACCTACTCCTCGGAATAAAAACACTTGAGATACGAAAAAAAAAAAAAAAAAAAAAAACAAAACAGTGTAGACAAGGGATCCCAGAGGAGAGCCTCAACAATACATACAATGTAAACCACAGTCCTTCCCCTCTGGGGCCCGACAATCGGGTTGGGAAGATGGGACAGATACAGTCATTTCTGATAGACAGTGTCATATGATAAATAATAAACAAGTGACAAAGGTAGCAAATACGATCCAAACTAGAGGTCACTGCAGGCAAACAGAAAAGGATGCTTCCTGGCAGGGGAGGGGCTGGGCGAGGGCCTGGACAAGCGGAAAAGATGTGGGTGAGCAACAGAGAGAGGGAGGGAGGGGATGTGCCAACCAGCAGAAGAGCAGAGTGGGTGGGAGTCGCTCGCAGTGTGTCTGGGGGGGTGGGAACCGGACCGTGCGGCTCTGGTCTCACAGGGAAGCCTGGGAGTCAAGGCTGCAAGGAGGGGCTAGAGCTGGATGCAGCAGAGGCCTAAGATTTTAGGCTCAGAGTGAGGTTTGAGTCCACAGGCAGCAGGGAGCCAGTGAGAGTTGTTGAGCAGAGGCTGTGATGTAAATCCAGCAGGACTGAGGGGTAATTTTTCTGGCAACGGGGAGGGAAATGAACTGAGGGGGTAAATATGAGACTGGGAAAACCAATGAAGACACTACTGTAGTATTCCAGATATAGAACGGTAACTTGGCTGAAAATGACAGTGAGAGTGGAGGTACAGATGTAGGAGATATCTTTATGGAGCATCTCCAGGACTTGGTGAGTCGTTCTGTGTGTGTGTGTGTGTGTGTGTGTGTGTGTGTGTGTGTGTGTTGGGAGAAGGGAGGTGAGTCGTTCTGTGTGTGTGTGTGTGTGTGTGTGTGTGTGTGTGTTGGGAGAAGGGAGGTCTGTGAGGAGAGGAGTGAGCCAAAGATAACCCCAAATTTTTAAGCCCAGTGGACTAAAGGAACGACGGTAACATTGCCAGCAGTAGGGAAGTCCTGTGGGGAAAACGGACCGCCCCCTGGCCCCGCCTCCCGCTCTGGCCTCATCCCTCCCATCCTCCCCTGCTCCTCTACATTTCAGCCCCACTGTATTTCTCCCCATTCCTTTCTTTTTTTTGGCTGCATTGGGTCTTGTTGCTGCGCACGGGCTTTTCTCTAGCTGCGGCAAGCGGGGGCTACTCTCCATTGCGGTGCGCGGGCTTCTCATTGCGGTGGCTTCTCTTGTTGCGGAGCGTGGGCTATAGGTGCATGGGCAGCTGCGGCAAGCGGGGGCTACTCTCCATTGCGGTGCGCGGGCTTCTCATTGCGGTGGCTTCTCTTGTTGCGGAGCGTGGGCTATAGGTGCACGGGCTTCAGGAGTTGTGGCACGTGGGCTCAGTAGCTGTGGCTCGTGGGCTCTAGAGCGCCGGCTCAGTAGCTGTGGTGCACGGGCTTAGTCGCTCCGCGGCATGTGGGATCTCCCCAGACCAGGGCTCGAACCTGTGTCTCCTGCATAGGCAGGCAGATTCTTAACCACTGCGCCACCAGGGAAGTCCCTCCCCATTCCTTTTTGCATCAGTTCTCTTAACATTAACTCTGAGTCCCTCTGTCTACACACCCTTCTTCTGTGTCTCACTCACTCCTCCTCACTCTCTAGGTCTGCACCAGAGTGTCACGTCCTCGGGCAACCCTTCTCAGGTTTCCTGGTCAAGAGTATATGCCCTTGCCACACGCTCCTGCAGCCCTCTGCTTCACCCTTTCACCACGAGACTCTGAACTCCTCCAGGGCAGGAGCTACGTTGGGTCTTATCAAAAGCACCTACCAAAGTAACAGGCCCTTATGTCCATCAAGGCTCTTAGTTGCTGACCACAGAATCCACTCCACTAGGTTAAGCAAAGAGGGATCTATTACCAGCGATAGACCCCAGAGACATTAGGAGGGCTGAAGAAAGTCTCTACATTTAGATTCCAGAAATGGCTCCCCAGACACCCCAACTGGCTAGCCAGGATGGCTGCTGCTTCTGCCTAGGTCAGGAAGCCGCCCAATCAGGAATCGCCCGCTGAATCGGGAAGCCACCCCCATGGCTGCCGGCAGCCTGCTCTCTCCAGATCACATGGTCACACATACGCATCACCCAAGGGCTTGGTGAAACCCATCCCATTCTGACCTGTGGCTTCACGGGGGCTTGGGGAATGCTGGTTTTTAGTTTTCCAGCCTCTGTGTTATAGAGAGGCGGGCTGTGAAGGAAGTGGAGTGGGTGTTGAGAGCCCGCCCGTGGTATCTGCCGCAGCACTCAGTAACAGATTGCAGAATTCAGCTGACTGAGGTTTGCTTTAGACGTGTAGGACTGAGGTGTCGGTGGGGTTCAGCATGGACTTGCGAGCAGCTGCTGGGGATGCAGAACTGGAAACGTAGGTGGGATTCACCCCGGGGTGGGCTGGTGTAGGCAGCGCACACCAGAGAGGGAAGTGTGGGGAGAGGAGAGCAGGGACCAGGGACTGATCCCCAAGGAATTCCTCTGTGAACAGGGTGTCTGCAGAAATATCTATCGAGAAAGCTGGGCCTTGTCTATGGCCTTTGGAAAGTTGGAGGCGAAAAGAAACAAAAAGATACTGTAAAAGGACCCAAAATAATATTTTAATGGTATTGGAAAGTTCACAATATATTAATACAGTGCATTTTATAAAGCAGTATGTTTAGTAGATAGGTAGATAGATAGACAGGTAGATGAAAAAATATACATCAAGGTGTTACCTCTGGATGGTGGGATTGGATTTATGGGTTATTTTTAATTTTCTTCTTTCTATTAATCTAAACTTTCCTTAAAATGTGAGTAGGTAATATCTTTGAATTGAAAACAGTGAAATATTATTTTTAAATACTCTAACACAGTATGTCTCCATATAAGTATTTGTATAAAACGATGAGAATTCTGAGAACACCAGAAGCCTGTCCTGCCTGTCCCACTACCTGGCTGAGGTTCAGTCTTATGGTCTCTGAGTTAACAACAGCCCACCCACGTACATAGAGCACCATCTTTGCTAGTCTTAGCAGGACAACTTCAAAACTAAATAATACATGTAAACATGATCACCGCCCTATTCCGTCCAAACTGTGGGAGCTTAGCAGTGTCGACTCCAGTCCTTCCACCTGTGGAACATGGAATGGCAGGAGAGCCTGCTCCGTGCCGGTGGGGCAGACACACAGAAGCATCGTGGCGTGCGGTTCTGCCTGACCTCAGACCTCGGTCTGGGCGGGCAGGGGTGGGAAGCAGGGGTGGGGGGCAGTTGGGGGGAGTTGGTATAGATATTACAAGGCTCCTGGTGTCTCCTGCTTCTCTCAGAGCTATGCAGACCAACACAAAATCTCGGTCCTGGACTTCTTCAGGAGCTTGAACCCTAGTGGAGAGACGACAATGCCTGTGGGCGAGTTCCGGAAAGCTATGATACAGGTGTGTGGATTCCTAGTGGACGCAGGCACTGTGTGTGCACACGCAGGGGTGTGTGTGTGAGAGAGAGAGACAGACAGGACACAGCGTGAGCACCTCAAAGAGCTCCTTGGGATTGGCTGTGAGAAGCCAACTTATCCACTGCTTTATCTAGACCCAGAGGGACACCTAGAGGAAGGGCCTCCTTCCACTGCCTGCTGAAGTCATTCTCTGTACTGCACGTCTGGTTGCCACTGGTGACCCAAGATGCTGCCTGAAGACACACATTCTTCGTCTTCTGGGTCTTTCTCTTGCATGTGGCTACTGGGCAGATTTTAAAAGGGAGTGGGAGAAGAGACCACATCCGGAAACCCCAGTATTTTGCCTTTGGCCCTATCATCTTGCCTGAAATCCCACACCTTCACATGTGGGGTATGATGGAGGTGCTGAGGGCCCCCTGAAATGCAAGCATGAAGAGGTCTGTCACCAGGGCAGCCCTAGGAAGGACAGGCCCTGCAAGAATAGGACTTCATGGGGGCCCAGGTTGGGGGATAAGACCCTCGGTGCCAGGCCCGTGGTGAAGAGGGCTGGCCAGACTCTGTAGCAGGGAGGTAAGGATGAACTTCCCATGCTGCAAAGTCGCCGCCTACTCCAGCTGGATCCCCATCTCCTTCACCCCTATTGCTCCCCAGAGAAAAGAGAGGCTCTGGAGTCTGAGCAGTGACCCACGGACATGGGCGGGGATGCTTATTCCTGCCCTGCATGGTATGGGTTCAGTTTCTTCTGAACTGAGGAAACTGTTGCCAGCCATGGTCCCAAGGGCAGTGAGGCATTGTGGTGTGTGTGTGTGTGTGTGTGTGTGTGTGTGTGAGACAGGAGAGGTCTGGGGGGAGCAGAGAGCTCCATTGACCTTGCATGTTCTATCTGCTTCCTCAGCAGAACAAGGTCCCCGTAAACCGGTACCAAGTCAGGGAGCTGATAAAGAAGCTGGGTGAGAAGACAGATATGGTGGACTTCAGGTTAGCCCAGCCCCGCCGTCCGGCCCTATCTGGGCTACGCTTCTGCCCTGGGCAGGCCCCCGGTTCCCTCTAAGGCACCCTGGCTCCTGGGGCCGCCCTGGAACAGATAGGAGGTGACACAAGCAGCAAATGGTTAGGCCCTGGTGTGGTGAGAGGGGCAGTTGGGGGCGTGTAAGGGTATCACAGTGGCCCAAAGAGGAGGTATCACTGGGGGGAAGGGGGTGTCACACAGACAGACAAGAGGACAGAGGATGGCAAGTACCAAGCCCGAAGTGTGGGCCAGCATGGTGCACTGAGGAACTGCAGGTCTTTCAACGCTGCTGGAGTTTAGGCAACCAGGCAGGTTGTGACTTAGGCTGAACTCCTTGAAGAGATCGGAAAGGACCATGATAATGGTCATAACAGCAACCAACATCCATGAGCCCTTACCACGTGCCAAGTGCTCCGCCAGTCACCAGACAGGTGCCTGAATTCTCACAGCGCCCAACGAGCACTAGTATCACGACCATGCTGTGAATAATGAAACGGAGCTTTAGAGAAGGAAAGCACAGAGCCAAGTGCCTGTGGCCAGAAAGGGGCAGCTGTGGCCTTAGCACCCCGGTCTGCGTGGTCCCAGGACCAACTCCTCCTCGCCGAGGCTGCAGGACCCTGCTGGTCTGCAGGTTGGTCCATAAGGCCCTGCGGCTTGGTGTCTCATGGAATCCCTAAGGAGTCTGTCAGAGGAGGCCCCCATCTGGTCCTGCCCCACAGCCTTCTCCCAATACCTCCGTCCTTGCCCCCATCAGCGTCTTTCATGTGTGGAGAAGCCACCGCACAGACTGACCCAGCTGCAACCCTGCTCTAGCTAGGAAGGGTGCGGCCGTGCGCAGAGCTCTCAGTCTCCAACTCTTTAGAATGGGGTGATAACCACAGCACCTGAGAGAGTTTCATAAGAATCAAGTGGAGACAATGCACATAAGGGGCTGGCACATGATGCTGTCATTCAGGAGCGACAGCATCATCCAGCAAGCACCCCCGACACCTGCAGGGCAGCTCAGGCTTGCACACCATCCCAGGCCCCCCTGCTCTGTGCCTGTGTCCTGGACCTCCCCGCCTGCCCACCCTGAAGTACGGCCTCCCGTTCCTTGGGATGCTGGTGGGAAAGAGCTCAAGGCAGAGGTCAGGAGACCGGGTCCAGGTCCATCAACCCTCCAGCTTTGCAGATGAGGTCACGTGGCCATGGAGAGGCAGAGCTGGGGTCTCAGGACCCAAGTGGGGAGCTCTTGTGGGAACCTCAAATTCCCGTCAGGTCACATACTGCAGCTCTGTTGGTTCCAATTGAAGAGCAGAGTCGTCATTTTTACGGTTGCATGAATTTTTCATTGTCATTTTTTTGTACAAATAATATCTACTTGTAAGAATTCTAAATCCACAGAAGTGTACTAGGGAGAAAGTGAAGGGCCTCTTTTACCTGCCCCCACAGTCCCTGCTGCCTCCCAGAGGGCGCTCGTGAACAATCCCAGGTGCACGTTTCCATAGCTTTTCCCACGTACTTGCAATCAAGTGTGTGTGTGTGTGTGTGTGTGTGTGTGTGTGTGTGTGTGTGTGAGTGCGTGTTCTCTAAGTGTTAAAAACAGGGACTCTGGGACCAGGCCAGCTGAGTTCCAATCCCAGCTCCACTCCTGTGGAACCTTGGGCAATTTACCCAACCTCCTTGTGCCTCAGTTTACCTATCTGTATGTGGGGCTAATAATAGTACCTACGGTGCCGGGAGCTTTTAAGGATTAAATGAGTTAATGCCTATGAAGCACTAAGAACACTACCTGGCAGGTGGTAAGCTCAGAGTACACATGTGTTTTACTATTATATCATTTTACCCTCATACACACGCGCGTGCACATACACGCACACACACACACACAGCTTCTTATTTATCATAAATGGAATCACACTGTCACATTCCTCTGAACTTCCTTTGCCTTACAATGTGTCTTGGTGAACTGTGCACGTTGGTATGTTTAGATCTATCTCAGCCTCTTTAACTGCTGCAGGGTATTTCATAGTGCAGAAAGAAGTCTCATGGTGCAGAAAGAGACTCTCATTTTATGGACATTTAAGTTATTGCCAATGTTTTGCTACTACAAATAATAACCAGTCACCAACATTCTTTTGTATGTCGTGTTTGCACACGTGTGTTTCTCTAACATGGGCTGGGTGGCTCAGACCCAGGATGAGAGTGTGCACATTCTAAACTTAAATCTGCTACCAAAGCCCTGCCGGCAGCGTAAACCCATCCCCATCCCTGTGCCGACGCCGAACCTCACCACGTTCAACATTCTGCCGAGATGGGTTTACAAATGGTCTCGCTTGGACTCGAGCCTGTCCAAACACGCTTGTCGATCAGCCACGAGGCTACGTTGGTGCTCAGCATTATCCCCTTACCTTTCAAACCAGTTCCTTGAAAATGACGAAGCCATAGCAACACGTCTGGCCTGGAAAGAAGTCTCACTGACAGAGAACTCCTGGCACGTTGGCTGGTGGCTGGGACGAGGCGGAGAGCTGGCTGAAACCTCGGCGGAAAGACACCAAGGCTGTGAGCGAGGCAATAAAGTCTAGCTTGGGTCTCCGGGCTGCTGGTGGCATGCCCTTCCCCCAGGGAGCACACCCTCCTGTTTTAGGGGGCACGTCCTTAGTGGCCTCGTTAAGAGCCAAAAGAACAAATTGGGAGAGCGTGGGGTTGCTAGGTGGCGGAAGAGAGCAGCGGGGAGAAGGTCAGTGCACAAAAGCAGTCATCACAGTGCTCGTAAACTGTGTCAAGGGGAGATTGCTGAGATTCGGGAGGCAGTGGCAGAGGAAACAGATGCTCAGGAAATGAGGACAGGGGCCTTTAGAAGCAAATGCCAGGGGGTCACGTGGAGAGAGCCCAGGGCAAGAGACAGAGAGGCCTGGCATCTAGCCGTGGCCCGGCATGAGCTGGCCACCTGAACTTGGAGCCTCATGGTTCCAGCTGAAAAGTGGAACAGCTGAAAAAAGGGATCCCCATCTGTTCTAGGGATCTGCCATTCTGCATTTCTTTGTAAAATTCCTTGGAAAACTGCGGAGGCATGAGGAGCTTAGCAAAAGATGAGAAGGTTTAGCCAAGAACAGCATATACTGAGCAGGTGGGGGGAATGGGTACCTTCAAGGATTTTGATTAACCTCGCCAGTCATCCTTGGGATGGACAAGGGCAGGAACGGTCTTGAGGGCCTCCTTTGCACCTGCACAGTGCCTGCTCATAGTAAGTGCTCAGTAAAAAATACCTGTGAAATGAAAAACCTCATTCACTTGGCAATTGTTTTGGGCAAGTGGTAGAAAGCTGGGAGAGTTTTGGGGATTGCCCAGGAACCCACACTTTGGAACACCAGTGAAGTGCTGGAATGGCATCTGGGAATCAAGGCACCAGCCCTCAGGTTTCACTGTTTCTTCCTCGAGGGTGGAGGTGATGCTAAGACTTCTCACCCCCTGCAGAATCATTATTTGAAACAATCTGTGTCCCCCTCCCCACAGCATATTTCCTCTCCCTTCCCTTATTCAAAGTTTTAACTTGAAGTTGAATTTTCATTAATTGGACGGTTGTATGGACTCAGTCAAAATTAGGATGATGAAAAGAAAATAAAGAAATGCAATAAAGAGTTTGTGAGCTGAAACTCACGTCCACCCTACTCATCAAGGTATGTAGATGTCTTTGCTCTGACTCCCCAAATAAATCAAATCCCCTGGAAGTCAGGGAGCCTTTCTTTTAAGTTTATTATAATCTATAAAATTCTCCATCAGGTCTGTGCTCGTAACTGAGCATTCAATAATTACTGGTGTCTGGGTGGAACCCTGAAGATTATTAGGCTATGAAGTATCAAAATTTGGTATGGACTATAGATTAGGGATCAATAAAAACAGCAAGTTTTCTCAAGTTGCTTTTATTCATCTTTAATAGAAAATAGAAAAAGCAGCACATTTTCTCATCAAATGTTATTTTTTGTTTGGGTAGCTTTGGGGGAATGATGGAGATGTGGGGAAGCCACCATCCCCGACCCTCCAGGCCACCCCTTGACACTTGCCATTGCCCATCACGTATGCCCAGCCAAAACCCTGCCTGCCTGCAGGTTGCCCTGGAACCGGGCCAACTGTGGAGTAGTTTCTACTTGTGGCCACTAGGTGTCACATCAGCTCCAAAATCGCCTGAAGGTTGCGCTCCCATCAGACTGCTTTGCAGTCCTTCCTATGCAATTTCCCTGATCTCCCAAACTTCTACCCCCACAGAGCCTGACATGAAATCAGAGCCCCAAAGAGTCTAGCAGCCTGACACCTGGGCAGACCTGTCCAAGGCTTGGTGTCCTCATTATGAATCAAAGTTACTCACAGCTACCTCGCACTCTTGTTGTGAGGAAGAAAATCCGGTGCTTAGCACAAGCTCCGTAAACATTCAGTCTCCTCCCTCAGCCAGTCCACCCTGGGGCTGGGCAAGACTACAGAGGAGGCCTGCTCCATCTGCACAAGGAACACGCCCACTGACAACGGGCTGAGTCGTGCTTTATGAGCTTGCCATGTCAGGAGGCTGCAGGCAGGAGGACCCCAGCAGGAGCTGAAGACCAAGGTGGAGGGAGAGGGGCCTTGCAGGAGTAGGAGAGGCTGTCAGGTCAAAGATGGCCCAGAGGTGCTGGCCCATAAGCCTAGCACCAAAGGGGGTCAGCTGCAGTGCACGGGAATGGTACCCTGGGCATGCCCTCCTTCCATGCCCAGCTCAGTTTGGCTTTGTGCACTAACGTTTTGTTTTGTTTTAATTTTTATCGGAGTTTAGTTGATTTACAGTGTTGTGTTAGTTTCAGGTGTACAGCAAAGTGAATCTGTTACATATACACATATACACATATCCACTCTTTTTTAGATTCTTTTCCCATATAGGTCATTACAGAGTACTGAGTAGAGTTCCCTGTGCTATACAGTAGGTCCTTATGAGTTACCTGTTTTATACACAGTAGTGTGTATATGTCAATCCCAATCTCCCAATTTATCCCTCTCCCCTCCCTTTCTCCCCTGGTTTTCTACATCTGTGAGTCTACTTCTGTTTTGTAAATAAGTTCATTTGTACCACTTCTGTGCTCCAGACGCGCAGGCTCCACGGCATGTGGGATCTTCCCGGACCGGGGCACGAACCCGTGTCCCCTGCATCGGCAGGTGGGCCCCCAACCACTACGCCACCAAGGAAGCCCCCTACTTTTTTAAGATTCCACATACAAGTGATATCATATGTTATTTGTTTTTCTTTGTCTGACTTACTTCAATTAGTTATGACAATCTCTAGATCCATCCATGTTGCTGCAAATGGCAATATTTTACCCTTTTTTATGGCAAACATTCCATTGTGTATATAAATAGCACATCTTCTTTATCCACTCCTCTGTCAGTGGATATTTAGGTCGCTTCCACGTCTTGGCTATTGTAAATAGTGCTGCAATGAACGTTGGGGTGCACGTATCTTTTCGAATTATGGTTTTCTCCTGATATATGTGCACTAACTCTATGCATCCTCACAGGGACCCTATGCAGTGAGGTCTGTAATCATCCCCATTTTACAGCTGGGGAAATGCAGGCATGGAGAAGTTAAGCATCTCGTCCAAAGTCTTCTGCTAGAGTAAGCAGCAAGGCTGAGATGCAGACCCAGGCAATATGACCCTGGCTCCTTGAGGTCTTAACCACTGTGCTCCCCTGCCCCTCTGTGGCTTCTGCACAGCTTTGTATCTACAGGGAGAAGTTTAAACGCACATTCTCTGTTTACATCCTTTTTGTAACAAACAGAAAAATAACTCAATTGATAAGCAAGCATGAGCTCCAGGCCAGACTGGACTGGCCAGTGGGGAGGGAAGCGAAGGCAGAGATGATGATGGTCTATGTGACTGAATTCTCAAGGTCAGGTTGGTGTGCCCTCCCTGCCCCCTATGTTGCTCAGAAATTGAGCCAGGGGAGGTAAGATGGGAGATGAGAAGGAAGAGTGTGGACTATCTCTGTGTGCCAGAACCATAAAGTGGTTAAGCATGCAAATTCTGTCATGCGACAGTTCTAGGTCTGAATTCTGTCTGGCTTCACCAGTGATCGGCTCTGTGACCTTGAGCTAGTCACTCAACCTCCCTGAACCTCAACTTCCTTATCTGTATATATTGATGATAATGGTACCCCTGCCCTCACAGAGTTGCATGTGAAACACTGAGCCCCAGGCCTGGCACACAGTAAGTGCTTAATGTAAGCATGACCTCATGACAGCGGAGTTCCTCTCCTATGAGGGAGAAGTGCGGGGAGATCGAGGTCCAGGAGGGCGTTAGGGGCCAAGCTGAGCAGTCATCTTTGAAACACCCAACTACTGTGTCTTTGAAACACCATGGGAGGCATTCCAACCTTGGGCTTTGGCTTAAAACTTGCATGAAATCGAAAGAATTTGTCCAGAATCTTAAAAATCGGAGGGAGGTGGGAGGGCCAGGGACCAGCAGCACTGTGTGGGCAATGCCGGGGATGCAGTGGACATCTGGCCTTTTTCTTGGCTCCTGACGTCTGAATCCCCTTCCTGGGCTGGGAGCGCCCCAGCTTACAGGTCCTGAGAGGGGCAGCTGGGACTTGCAGCTGGGACGTAGGCTCATGCCTACACCAGACGCTCAGTCTCTGGGCTCGGTTCAGGAGCCAGCCTCCAAAGAAGCAAGGACCACGGAGAACTTCCTCCAGCAGCTGTGGCTTTGCAGCTGGATGGAGTCCCTGAGCAGTGGCAGCGGTGATGCTGGTGGGCGTGGTTCTGGGTGCCAGGCCTGTGGGTCATCGGTGCACGCTGCAGCCTCTGATATGTGGCTGCGGTGGCAGCTGCAGTGTCCTCAGGGGACCAGGCTGCCTTGCCAAGCAGGGGCTTGGGATTGGTTTCGCTTGGTTTGGTTCTAAACAAAAGAAAACAATGACTGGCAAGGCAAGCCTGTGTCCTAAACACTGGCTGCCAACCAGTGGCCTTGAACTAGAGGAAAGGAACAGCTCTCCTCCAGGAAGCAGACATCCTGGAGGGGAAGGGAAACCGAGGGTGGTGTGGGATGGAGGGGGCTTCTCTGGGGCTCAGCGGGGCCTTTTAAGAAGGGACAGTGGTGTGACCCCTGGGGGGGCTGCTGTGTTGTTTTGCCATCTCTTAGGGAGTCTGTGGATGAGCTGGGGTGGGGCTGACTTGTTTCTGTGTGCCCAGGATGAATGAGACTAGCCCTTGTGTGTGCGTCCACGTGCTACCGTATAATCAAGAGCATAACAGGTCTTTTTCCCAGTTCCTGACATGTGCCTTAAAACCCTCGGGATTTCCTGAGTGACAGGAGTGTCTTCGTGATGCTAACGAGGTGACCCAGGTGGGCCCCTACCTAGATAGCTTCCTGGAAACACCAACCATGTAAGCAGATGTTGGGACTTTCAGTCAATAGAAGGACAGGGAGCTGGAGATTGAGCTCATTCACTAGCCAGTGTTCAATCAGTCATGCCTGCGTAATGAAAAGTAACGAAACCCCAATGAAAACGCTAGACACCAGGGCCCAGGGGAGCTGCCTGGGAGGTGACTTGCGGCACAGAAGCTCTGCCTCCCTCCCAGATCTTGCCCTGCATGTCTCTTCATGTGGCTGCTCCTGAGTCATAACCTTTATAATAAAACTGCCAGCATCAGTATAGCACTTCCAGTGAGTTCTGTGAGTCATTGCAGTGAATTACCAAACCTGAGGAGTTTGATGGGAACCCCCTACTTTGTAGCTGGCTAGTCAGAAGTGCAGGTGTCCTGGGGGAACCCCACTTGTAGCTGGCAGCAAAGTGGGAGTAGTCTGTGGGGTACTGAGCCCTTAACCTGTGGAGTCTGATGCTGACTCCAGGAGGTTAGGGTAAGAATGGCACTGCAGCCGACCCCAGGTGGTGTTACAGCGGGTGCAGTGGAAATGGAACACGTGTACACAAAAGCATGCTCACATTTGAATTACAGGACACAGTGTGTGTACTTGAATGTGTCCATGCCCAACAGGAGGAGCTTGCCTGCGTACTAACCCCCAGACCTGCCTGCTTTCTTGCCAGCATCCTAACAGTGGGGTTTCAAGGCAGCCACTCCTGGCGTGTACCGCTCTCCCGGCTGTACCTCGATTTTTCCAGCAGAGGGCGCTCCAATCCCACAAGTCCTCTGACTCCGCACAGCGGCTTCAGCTCTAAGAAAACAGGACTCCAAACTGGCTCAGGGAAATCGAATTTTTATTAGGTACCTGAAAAAGGCAGCAATGCAGCTGGCTTCAGCGACACCAGGGGAGCCTGGGCCAGAACCCTCAATCTGCCCCCTCAGGGGAAGATGCAGGTTCTTGGAGCCTGAGCTTATACAATCTGGGGACCCTCTTTAAAAAAAAAAAAAAATACAATATAATATATATATATATATATATA
>NC_041224.1:156707043-156708102 GCF_002837175.3 Physeter macrocephalus
TTTAAAAAAAAAAAAAAAAAAATATATATATATATATATATATATATACATATACACAAATTTAAGAATATAATGTTAGGTATAGAAAGTGGATGTATATTTAGAATGAAGAAAAAATCACAATAAATGACACATTTTAAAAAGCTGACAATTGGGGTGGGATAGGGAGGGTGGCAGGGAGGAAGTCGCAAGAGGGAAGAGATATGGGAACATATGTATATGTATAACTGATTCACTTTGTTGTAAAGCAGAAACTAACATACCATTGTAAAACAGTTATATTCCAATAAAGATGTTAAAAAAAAAAAAAGCTGACAATGGCATAAACATCAAATCCACCCCGTGGCCTTGCAAGGGGGCCCCGCTGAGTAGCTTCTGCAGGTCGTCCAGCAGAGAACAGACACCTTGCTGATGCAGAGTCCAGTTTGCTTCCTGGGCCCATCTTGCCATGAAAATGGGCTGGAGGACTCAACCCCGAGGATCCGCCCTTGTCCGGTCCTCTGCACCTCCCTCCTCACCGCTGTCCTTGGAGCAATCACTTGTAGTCGCACCATGAACACGTGTGAGGCGCTGTGGCTTTTCTCTCTGTCACACCCAAGAGGCTGCCACCTCCACACCCTGCCTTTTGGGAGGTAGCAGGCAGCTCTCCCGGCTTCTCCTTCCATGAGTCCTGGTTCCACCGTGTGTCCTCCATCCACTCAGTGTTATTTCAAGACTATAAAACTCACAGCCCCCCTGCCCCCGACAAATACTTTTCCCAAGAGCACTGTGATGCAGGGGAAAAACCCTTCTTGAATTAGTGGGGAAAAACTTACAATGTAAGGGGGAGGGAAAACATGTACATTTATTTACACTAAAGTGTAAGTGACTTCAATTAAATTCAAGAAACATTTATTAAGGGCTTACTATGTGTCTGGTGCTGTTGTGGGTATGCTTGGGATACATCAATGAATAAAAACGATAAAACCGGGCTTCCCTGGAGGCGCAGTGGTTGAGAGTCCGCCTGCCGATGCAGGGGACACGGGTTCGTGCCCCGGTCTGGGAAGATCCCACATGCCG
>NC_041224.1:156708202-156723419 GCF_002837175.3 Physeter macrocephalus
GGGAAGAACCCACATGCCGCGGAGTGCCTGGGCCCGTGAGCCATGGCCGCTGAGCCTGCGCGTCCGGAGCCTGTGCTCCGCAACGGGAGAGGCCACAACAGTGAGAGGCCCGCGTACTGCAAAAACAAAACAAAACAAACAAAAAAAAAATGATAAAACCCATCCTTTACACAGCGTTTACATTCTAGCAGGAAGACACTGACCACAAGTAATAAATATAATAAATGAGTGAATCATATACAGTGTTAGAAGATAATAAGTACTCTGGGCAAAAAAATAGAGTGGCGTATGGTGGTTCAGGAGGGTCATTGCTAGGGGTGGGGGAAGTTATGATTTTAAATGGGTGAGGGGCGCTATTTGAGCAACAGCTTGAAGGCAGTGAGGGAGAGCCATGTGGATCTGGGGGAAGAGCTCTTCAGGCTGAGCACAGGCCCCAGGACAGGAGGGTCAGTAAGGCAGCCCAAGGCTGGAGCAGAGAGGGAAGGAGAGCATGGCGGGAGGTGAGGTTGGAGGGAGCAGGACCCGATCAAGTGGGGCCTTGAGGCCTGTGGGCAACGTGGTGGGTGTGAGTGTGATGGGCCCTTGCAGGGTTTGGGGCAGAGGAGGGCCAGACTCCGACATCTTTGAAAAGGGTGTTCTGGATGCTGTATTAAGAATAGGCTTTAGGGATTTAAAGGCGGGATCAGGAAAATCCACTGAGAGACTATTGCCATGATGGAGGCAAGAGCTGAAGGAGGAAGTGGTGGGGTGATGGGTGTGGGCAGACCCTGGATGTGTCTAAAGGTGGCACCAAGCATGCTCCCCCATCAGGTGGGGCACTGGCTGTGCGAGAAAGAGAGGCATCACGTGGCCCCCAGGCTCAGGCCCCCAGCAGCTGGAGGAATGAAGTCTCATCACTGAGCTGGCTGAGGGGAACTCTGCTGGAGTAGATTTGGGTGTCGAGGGTGGAGAGAGAGAAAACTGGGAATTAGTTTAGGGATGTCTATTAGACGCCACAGAGGGGAGTGGAGCAGGTGTTGGAGTCCAAGCCTGGGCTTGGAGGAGGGGTCTGGACGGGGGTGTGTTTGCAAGTCCTGGACGTTATGTAGATAATATTGAACGTCACAAGACCAGATGAGGTCCCTGAGGGTCTGAGTGCAGAGGGAAGTGAAGGGACAAAGGCCTGAGTCCTGGGGGGCTCCAGAATCCTTAGCGAGGTCTGTGAGAGAGGGGGAGAGACTGGTGAGGAAGAGGGCCCTGAATGGGGGTTTCTGGAGGGCAGTTGAGGAAAGTGGCCAAGCCCAAAAGACTCACCTGCAAGCCTTTCCCAAGAACAGTGTGTGGAGGTGGGTGGGATGAGGGGAGCACAGGTGGGCTGAGGGCAAAGGTGACAGAAGAAAGGGATGGGGGCGTGGCCACTAAATATCCAACCTCTCATCAGGGCTCCAACCTCAAAGGTAGGTGCAGCCCAAAGCCTCCTAGGAGGTACCGGCCACCCTTCCCGGGTTCCCTGTGCTTTGCCATCACTCTGCAGGTCCACTGGTGACACATGGCCCTCCCCAACTGGACTGTCAGCCCCTGGAGTCTGGGCTGAGCTGTCCACGCATGGCTGTCCATGCTTAGCACCGTGCCTGGGGCGGGGGCGGCAGGGGGAACTTCAGAGATATTGAGTGGATAGAGTCAAAGGATGGGAGAAAGAGTGAACAGATCCTTGCTCTCGGCGGCCCAGCCGTGGGGTTTCCCGAGAACGGTTCCAGCAGACACACCGCCTGGCAGCCTGGCACTGCAAACACGTCTAGGGTGAACACCCATAGATGCTCCAGATGGCAGGAGTACTGGCCCCGAGGCTGCAGCTCCAGCCAAACTATGGAATCAGAAAGAACCCTATGGTGTTCCAAGGGCACCGGGAAAGCTGAGGACTGGATTGATCACTGGGAGATCAACACAGGTGTTTCTTCCAGAAGAGGCCTCCCTGGTGACACACTCCCTGCCACCCAGCCTCACAGGGCCGGGGAGGCAATAAATCTGTCAGGAACCAGCCGGCCCAGTGGGGTCTCCCATGAAGGAGAACCTCCCCAGAGCCTCAGTGGTAAGGACCCCTGATGGGGGGTGGACAGGGTGACTCCTTTCACGGAGCCAAGCTCAGTCCTGCCCCCTTCCCAGCCTGGGCAGATGCAGGGTCCCATCCGGCCCTACTCTGGCCCAGCAGAAGTATGTCAAGGGAGAGCGGGTTAGACGGAGGCAGTGCAGCCAGGTGGTAGGGGTGTGGGCTGGACATCAGGCCAACCTGTGTTGCAATCCTGACTCGACCCCCTCCTTCCTTCCTTCCCTTGTTCTTTATGGGCGTCTTACTATGTGCCAGGCCCTGTGTGTGCCATGGGCCACATGTGAATTCAAAGGGCAGCGCTACTCAGTGACGTGGCGCTTAAGCCCGATCAGGGAGGCGCACGTTGAACAGACAGCCACACAAACATTGCCACCACGATGACTTCCGCAAAGGAGGGGCAGCGCGGGGGGAAACGTGGCAGCCCTGTGACCTGGAACCCGCTTCTCAGCTAATCTGACTCTCACTTATAATAATAGGACCTACCTCCTATGGCTTTTGTGAGACTACATGGGACCCTGCACACCGACTGCTTGGGCCCCTCACCAAGCCCTAAGTGCACCCTAACTGGAGGGTGGTGGGCTTTCTCGTCCCTGAGACTGGTGGCAGCCTGGGGACGAGGCTGCAGGCAGGAATGTCTCGCCCAGGCTGTGGGCTGAGGGGCTGCCAGGGCAGAGCCGTGGTCCCTCTGGACCTGGCCTTTCCCCGCGACTGGAGGGGGGGTTTCCTGCCTCTTCTCCCTGACCTCAGCCTGGCTGCTGCTAGCAGAGCCCAGCGCAGTTCCCAAGCAGGACAATCCTGGACCCAGGCCCCACTGTCCCCCAAGGCAGTCACCCTGCCAGGTGATGGCTGAGCCAGCCGCTGTGCAGTGGAGACAAAGGACAAAGCAACAGGGCTTGGCTGTGCGGATGCCTGGCCTGGAGCCGGCAAAGCGGCCCTGGACGTCCCCGCTCCCGCCCGCCCCTCGGGGAGGATAGCACTGATGGCAACAGAAGGCCGGGGGTGGGGGGGGCGGGGGGGCGGGTACTTCTCCGCCACCCGAGCCCCACCCAGAGCCCGGGGGTTGGCACACCCTGGGCGGCTGAGGGGAGCCCCGGACTCAGCCGCCACCACCGTCCCTCCCCAGTCGTCTGGGATGGGTGGTAGGACACAGGATGGTGAGTCCCCAGGCCTTCCTGCTGCCTCAGTTTCCCTGGGAGGAAGGTCAGGGTGGGGCATCAGACATTGCCACTGAGGACAGTGTGAGACGTGAGGAAGCAGAGCTTGGGGATGTCTACTCAGACCTGCCTTGCAGCCAAGTTCTCAAAGACGGGGTCCAGGAGACAGATGGGGTGGGGCTGAGGAGGGCCAAGGATTTTCTGGGAGCAGGGCTGGTGTTATGGGTGCAGCCTGTGCAGTCACACAGGGCCGGACTTAGAAGGGCCTTGGGCTTGGTTTCATGCTCTGCTGTCACTCTCTTAAAATTCTTAACAATTTTTTAACAAAAACCCCACAGACTATGTGGCCAGTCCTGTTGGAGGGAGAGGACATTTACACACAAAGGGCCTTCCTGTCTGGGGGACAGAACTGGGGGGAGCTGCAGCAGCCAACCCATCACCTCCCCACAACAACTCCAGTGGAGGTGAGACTAGAGGCCTCCTCTTGACTTTGACCAGATGAAATCCGTGATTCTGGAAGAAAGGAGAGATGAAGAACAGCCCTGACCTCAAAAGCTTGCAGGTGAGGGCAGGGGTCAGGGAAGGACACGCCCCTCCCCCTTAGGCCCTGGTTGTCTCCCCAGGAGAGAGGAGGGGGAGCACTGACCCCCCCCACTTCGGGTTGGAGTTCTCCCGCCACGGTTCAGAGGCAGGCGTGCAGAGACTCCGGCGGGAGGCGGTGAGGCCTCAGAGCCAGGAAGAAGACTCTTCAGGGGCCTCGGCCAGCTGGGCCAGCCCAGGCCCGCTCTGGCCTCTGGGCTCCAGCCAGTAGGTAATTCAGAAATTCCTCCAGAATGCTGCCCCGCCTGCTTGCCTCGCTGTCCCAGCCTGAGCCAGCCTGCCAGGGCCGCCGATGCCTGGTTTCCACCTCCTAGAGGCTGGCCAGCCGCTCCCGCGCCCACACACACACACAACCCCCTCGCTCCCAGCTGGTCCAGGGGCAGATGGTGCCGGGAAATGAGCTAGCAGGAGGGGAGCCGGCCGTGGCTCCCCAGCCAGGGCCAGGCTCCACAGAAGAGGGTGGAGAGGAGGCCCAGCCCTGTGTGTGTCATGGGGGAAGCGGCGAGGCTTGAGCCTTGGGGATCTGCTGGGGCCCAGCCTGGAGCCTGGCCCGGTTCTCAGAAGCCAGCCCAGCGGAGTCTGCCCTCCCTGGCAGAGTCGGCCAGGCGTGAGCCAGGAGCCCGGGGCAGGGCCTGCCCCAGCACCCCCATCTTCTGTCCCCGAGGCTGAGAACTGGGCCACCAGAGACTTCTTCCCCGGCACCTCCCAGGATCCCAGGCTGCTAATCCCCTCTCCATTAAGATGCAAATTTTCTCAGAGGCCGGGAGGGGCTGGGACTCCTGGCAGCCTTTCATTTTTCACATCTGTGGGAAGCTGTGGCCAGCTGACCTCAAGTAAAACCCAGAGAAAAGGGCGAGGGAGGGAATTCGGTCAAACTGCTGGCAGCAAGACTTGCTTCTGCAGGGGAGGAAGGAAGGGGGCAAAAAGGGGAGATGAACTCTGCTCAAAGGACAGTTTCAAAACCATGTCCCGGGCGGGCTTTGCTACCAGGGCCTCCAGCTTTGCGAGGCCCATCCCGGACAGGGCGCCAACGGCACAAAGCGGGTCAGAGCTCCGGAGTCAGAGCCCAGCTTTGCCACTGACTGGCCGCAGGACCCTGGTCAGAACGTGACATGTAAATGGGGAGCTGATCGCCCCCTCCCAGGGTCACTATGAACGCAGACGCCACCAGGGTCTCTGAGGGGCTTGGCGCCATGCCTGTCTGAGAGGATGCGCTCTCAATGCTGGCTCTGCCCTTTTCCACGGCGGTAACTCTGCCCACCCCTGGTCCGAGCTGCATTCCCCCACATTCCCACGGCCCAGCAGCAATTCCAGGCCTGGTTCTCAGACTCGGGGTGTTAGCAAGCTGGATGTGGACGTGTCCTGGGAAGAGCTCCCCGGGCCCCCAGCACGCTGGAGCCAGCCTTCTTCCCTCGCCTTTCTCGGTACCATGTCGGCACCACATTCCCAGAGGCCAGGTGAACCTTCGCTGAAGGACCCTGATCAGGTGCCTAACGTTGTCAGAAGGATCCAGGAATACCCTGACTCGCCTCCAGGTTTACCAAGCCTACAAACCTGCAGAACACCAAGCTTCATTCGTCATCTCCTTGAAGAATAAGAGGGTCCCCCAGAAGGGCCTCTACATCCACAGGGCCTTTAAAGTCTGAAAGCCAAGCACAGTCCTCTCTGCCTTCCCTGGCGGGTGACTCTGCCAGCCACTCCTGCCTGACCAGACGACACTCCGCCCTCCACTGCCCCCCCATTGCCTGCTTCTCAGGAACCCCTGACTCAGTTTTCCCTGAGCACAGCTTCCCCGCAACTGTACTCCCCTCGTATCTTGACCTCTGTTCCTGCCAGAGGCCTGACTCTTGGCCCCAGGCCTTCAGCCATGAGCTCTACACCTTTGACCGCTGATCACTCCCACCTGTCACCTGGTCTCCCTGACACCAGCCAGTGCTAGTCTCCTTGTGTGTTAAGCTTAGAAACAGCTGATAAAAATGGGTGTTGCCGGGACTGCCCTAGTGGTAAGGTGGTAAAGAATCCACCTCCCAATGCAGGGGACCCGTGTTCGATCCCTGGTTGGGGAACTAAGATCCCACATGCTGCAGGGCAACTAAGCCCGCGCACCACAACTACTGAGTTCGCACCTCCACTAGAGAGCCCGCGAGCCGCAACTACAGAGCCCACACGCTCTGGCACCCACGCGCTGCAACTAGAGAGAAGCCCACACGCTTCAACGAAGACCCGCGTACCGCAACTAAGACCCGACGCAGACGAGAAACTAAAGAAAATAAATAAAGAATATTTAAGAAATAGGGGTCGTCATCCCCTTGGGGGTCACAGCATTCACATTTGGCTGCTGGAGGGTCCAGAGTGACACCGCGCTGGCTCCTTGCTTCCCTGGCTCTGCAGGGTCTCCCGGAGGCTGGGGGGAGGGGGGACCAGCTCAGCCTCCTAGCTCCGGGGTCCCTCCTGGCTCTGTGATTAGCTGAGTGCAGGCACCTCGGAGTGGGGTGAGTCTACGGCCCTAAGGATGAGAGCACAGGTGGGGAACTCTGACCCTGAATGAGAGCTGAGGAAAGAGAGGGCAGGGTGTTTGGTGCCAGAGCAACGCGGGTAAATCTTAGCTGGTCCGTGACCTTGACCTCACTGGCATTCGTTTCTTCCTCTGTAAACTGGGAACAATCACACCTCCCAGGCTGCGGTAAGGAGTGAGTGCTGTGTGTAGTCCTTGAGTGACTGTGGGTTCAAGCATGATCAGTTGTCAATTACGCTTCATCACTTTTATGTGCATGTGCTATCTATTCTTCATGCGGAATTGAGCTGACGTGTGCGTGTCTAACAAGGTTCGGAAACATAGCAGATGTTCAATATGTGTTAGGTTTCCCTGTACTGGGTGCCATGAGGACATACATCCCCCACGGGCTTGTCTCTCTCTCCATCCCCCAGAAGGAGCCAGAAAGAACACCCTGTACTTAGCAGGGAAGAACCATGAAGGTGAATCTTAGGTTGTCACCCCGTAAGATCCATTTGCTTCAGGAGATCCGTGAAGATCCCAGGGTGGTCATCCCGGGATGGGCAGGAGGGCTGAGCCTCCTGGGATCCTTAGTGCAGAAATTCCAGGGGAAGGCTGGACTCAGTTTTCCAGGAACATTATTCGACATTCCTTATACTCTGACACACAAACATGTAAGTTTTCTTTTTCCTATTACTAAGCTTAATTTTTATCATAAGTCACATTCACCCCTCTATCATCTCAGGTAACATAGAATTTAATTCAATAACTTCCAGATAAACTTCCAGTCACTGCAGTGGTTTCTAAATTGTTTCATGCTTAAACTCCATTAAATCAGGATATCCCTCCTTATCCTCATCCTCTCCAGGGCTGGTTCTAACGCTGGGGGTCCAGGCAGTTTCCCAGGATGGGTGAGTTGGGGCCCATGGCTATATTTTGATCTACCCCGTGCGGTCCACACTCTGTCCTCTGGCCTGCCTCCCATGTCAGGCCCCGCCAGCCCTTAGCCTCACCTCTGCATCATCCTTGCTCCTGCAAAAAGACCTAGGGGTGCATCCCATGGAGGGGTCTGGGGATTCCCAGTGGGGCTGCACAGGATCCCATGGAACCAACACTAAATTTCTGGCACTGTCTGCCTTCCCAGAGCTACAGCCAGAAAGCAGGGTGCTGGTCCCTCTACTTTGAGCTGCTCAAACATAACTGGGGCTTCTAGTGTCTGGCCCCCAATGATTCAGCCCAGCCAGTGGGGAGGTGAGAATATCCACACCAAGTTCCCCACCTCGTGCCCAGCCTCTTCCTCTCTGACCCAGTGACCTTCTCTGTCCTGGGGGTGATGGGAAAAGGGGGCAAAGGAAGGCGGTAATTAGTCTCGCCTGATCATATGTCCCATCTTTAACCTTTAAAACAATGTAAAAGCTTCAAGCCTGCATCGATATTCATCATCTTGCAGCTCGAATGCTGAGGAGTGTCCTAGGGCTCATTGGTCAGCTAGTGCTTGACTGTTGTCTCATGGCCCCAGGGAGAGAGTGGAGTGTAAAACCCTATGCTGAGGTCATAACCTTCAGTGTCCTCTGCTGCGAGCTGGGGCCCAGAGCTGAGGACGGGAGAGCCTGAGAGATGCCTCCTTCCTCTTCCGAGGAAACAGAAAAGATGATGGTTGCTCTCAGCCCCAACTTCTCCCCATAGACCAGAAAGAGCTGCCCAGCTGCCCAGCAGCCTGGCTTTCTTCACTGTCCCTGGCCCAGCCCCTTTCAGAGAAACTCACCTGCAGCCTCTGCTCTGGCTCTTCCTCCTCCCTGCTCACTCCAGGCCTCCACGCCCTGGTCCAGAAGGGGAGCTTAGAGTCAGGTAGAACTGGCTTTACCTGCCTCTACCGCGGACCACCTGTATGACTTCAGCAGGCCACTTAAAACTTTGGGCCTCAGGTTGCTTGTCTGTACAATGGGAATAATACACTTCCTTCCAAGGGTTATGAGAATTAGATAAGAGGATGGGTGTCGAGTGCTGAGCTCATTGCCTGGTTCAGAGTCAAGAGAAGGTAGTTATTTTTATTCTTACTGTCATTGTCCCCACCATAGCAGGGAAACAAGTTAATAAACTGTTCCCTAACAGAGCCAGTTAAGGGAGGCCTGCTGGGCAGCTGTCCAGGTACTAACCCAGGAGGAGGCTCAAATGCTGGGTGTTATAACATCACTGGTCCTATAACTGGACTGGATAGCTGTGCTCTCCAGCACTTCCCAGTAAGAGGACCCACTTTGACAAGCTGCTTGGGGGCTGGAGAGAGACCCTCGCCAAGGAATATGCTCGATACAAGAGCTGTTTACTAAAGCACCTTCCAAAGAGGACGGGCTGGTGACTGGCAGAATGTTTGTTGGTGGAGAGGGGTCAGCAACTCGGGGCGGGGCTAAATTTCCCCGGGGAGTAAAGGAGAAACAGGCTTCCGCCAGCTTCCCCTCCTCTACCCTGCACCGCCACTCAGGGCTCTGCCTCTCCTTCAGACTAATGTCAAAAAATATTTAAACAACACAGTGTGAAGGCACTCTGAATTCTTAACAGGCTGGGATGCCACACAGCCCTGCCTGGGCCTCCTGTCTCCCCAGGGGCTGCTCCCAGCAGAAGTGTAGTCAGATAAAATGTTGGGGGAGAAGCCCGGAAGTGGGAGGGGCAGAATGGGGGCTGGGAAGTCACGTCTTCAAGGTCCTACCCTGTGGCCATCTTCTCTGAAGGTTTCCCCCTCTTGCCCTGTGAGACCCTCTCTGGAGCAGGGCTGCTCAAAGTGCCATCGGGGGCCCTTCTGCAAACCGCTTGCTCAGATCCAGGGACAAGTACAGGAAGTGTCTGCAAGCATTTAGATACTTTCCTAGCGATTCGACTGTCAATTTATGTCCGTTGAATCCAATAAAAAAAAAATTGTATTTTTTGTTCTTTTCATTTTTTTCAGCAATTCTTTCGTGTTATATTTTACAAAAGAAGACAGCCGTCATTTTTTAAAAATTTTATTGAAGTATAGTTGATTTACAATGTTGTGTTAATTTCTGCTGTACAGCAAAGTGACACAGTTATACACATATATATTCTTTTTCATATTTTTTCCATTATGGTTTATCACAGGATACTGAACATAGTTCCCTGAGCTATACAGTAGGACCTTGCTGTTTATCCATCCTATATATACTAGTTTGCATCTGCTAATCCCACACTCCCAGTCCTCCCCTCCCCCACCCCCTACCCCTTGGCAACCACTAGTCTGTTCTCTATATCGGTAAGTCTGTTTTTGTTTTGTAGATATGTTCATTTGTGTCATAGTTTAGATTCCACATATAAGTGATATCACATGATATTTGTCATTCTCTTTCTTACTTCACTTAGCATCATAATCTCCAGGTCCATCCATGTTTCTGCAAATGGCATCATTTCATTCTTTTTTATGGCTAAGTAGTATTCCATTGTGTATATATACCACATCTTTATGCATTCATCTGTCAATGGACATTTAGGTTGTTTCCATGTCTTGGCTATTATAAATAGTGCTGCTATGGACATAGGGGTGCCTGTATCTTTTTGAATTATAGTTTTGTCTGGGTACACGCACAGGAGTACAATTGCTGGATCATATGGGAACTCTATTTTTAGTTTTTTGAGGAACCTCCATACTGTTTTGCACAGTGGCTGCACCAATTTACATTCCCACCAGCAGTGTAGGAGGGTTCCCTTTTCTCCACACCCTCTCCAGCATTTATTATATGATGACTTTTAAATTCTGATAGGGGCCCATCGTTGATTAGAAATTACAAAGAAAAAAAAAATAGAAATTACAAAGAAAACAATTGGCTCTTGACCACAAAGAGCTGGAGAAGCTCTGCTCCAGATGTCTTTTCATCTTGGTCTTAGCAACCGTCACATCAACATATTACATTAAAATGTACCGCTTAGAAAGACCGTGCACAGAAGGCGCCAAACGCCCCCTTCCCTGGTCAGCTCCCCGACCTTAGCTGTCCAGCTTGGAACCTCCCTCCTCCATCAAGCCCTCCCTGCCATCCAGTTCACAGCTCTCTCTCCTCTCCTGGAATCCATGGGACTTTCTGTCTCCACCACTCATTTGGCACTTTAGCTAATAATAATAATAATAATAATTGAGTGCAAGGCTTTGTGCTGTCACATTAAACATGCACCTCCATTGTGTTGTCTCTTGGGGCTACTTTTCAGCCTCTGCTGCAGACAATTGACCGCTGTGTGTGGAATTCTCCACTCCTAGGTTTGAGGATCCCGGGCAGCAAGCCCACCCTTCTGGGACCCCCCCACTCCCGCTGGGCACAGGGCACCGAAGGCGGCAGACAATAAACAGACAAATACACAAATAGACAAATACACAAATAGACCCAGTGGCAGAACTGCTGCCGGGGAGCTGGCAGTGAGTGGGGGAAGGGAGGAGCAAAGGAACGCCTTTCTCTTTCTTCAACATTTATTTCCAAGCACCAGGGTTTTTTCTTTTTGTTTTAAAACATACTGATTCTTTTTTAAGTCATACGTTCACAAGGTAAAAACTATGTGAAACCTACAGACAATAGACATCAGATAGGGTGTGTGCCGCCCACCAGACCCCTAGGACCCCCCCCAACTTTGGAGACAACCACTCCTCCCCTCCCTTCGAAGATGTCTGTGCATCTGCGGGTATTTTGTGTCCGTCTCTGCCATCGTTTTCACGTCTGTGAGAACGCACCACAAACCCCTTTGGCACTTAGCCTCTTCTGTTTCAACAGCAGATCTGCAGGCAGCCACCCACCCTCATGGCCTTCTCTCAGAATCTTCTTTCTCATAGATCCAGAGCTGAAAGATTCCTCAGAAACCTGCTCTTCCAGGGATGCCCAAATGGGGACTCAGGTGCGGGTGCCTGTCTGCTGTGCCAGAGTTACCTGACACGTGACCACACCTTGGCAGGGGTCAGTGGGAGGGCACCTGGGAATCCGTATTTCTTTAAATAAATTGAATAAATTCAGTTTGGTAATCTCAGGTGAGCCTTGTGCCCTGGCAGGTTGTTTACTCCTCTCTAGTTACAAGTGAGGAAACTGAGGCTCAGGGAGGAAAAACAATTGCCAAAGTCACACAAGAAGTGAGTGTCAGGGAAACTCCTAGCCTGGGGTTGGCAGGGTGGTGCATTTCCCACTGCACCAGACCTTGGTTAGTTTCCAAGGACTACCCTAACTAATTACCACAAACTGGGTGGCTTAGGACAACAGAAATTTATTCTCCACAAGCGCAGAAGCCAGAAGTCTGTAATCAAGGTGCCCACAGGGCCCCACTCCTCCGAAGCCTCCAGGGGAGAATGTTTCCTTGCCTCTTCCAGCTGCTGGAGGCTCCTAGTGTTCCCTGCCTTGTAGACACATCCCTCCTATCTCTGCCTCTGTCAACACATGGCCTTCTGCCCTGTGTGTCTCTGTGTCCTTTCCTCTTCTTATAAGGACATTAGTCATTGGATTTAGGGCCCACCCTAAATCTAGGATAATTATACCTTGAGATCCTCAACTTACTGCATCTGCAAAGACCTTATTTCCAAATAAGGTCACATTCTCAGGTTCCAGATGGACATGAGTGGGGCAGGTGGTTATTCAACCCACTACAAACCTTCCTTCATAAACAGCTCCATAGGCAGACTGGAGGCCTGCTTTGGGCTCCCAAGCCCCAGCCTCAGAGGTTTCAGGCAGCCTTAAACCTTGGGGCCAGTGGACCCAGAGGGGCAGCTTCAGGCCAGGAGCTGCACATCCAAGTTGCTGGGCAGAGTGCCCCAGCTTCCCTGGGCCAGGTACCCACCCCCAGCTGCTGTTAGTGTGAGTTGCTCTCAGCTGACTCCTTCTTCTGAGAATTGCCCCAGCCTACTGGAGATGCCTGGCTGGAAATACTGGTTGTTTCCAGACAGAAGCAACAATCAAATTATACTGGGGTACAATAAGCCAATCTCCGTGTTTCAGGAAGGGACAAGCTTTGCAGTACCGTTCATATTCCAGAGCTCCTCATGAGACCAGCTGAAGCGAGACCTCTGCTGAACCCACCTGTTTGCCAAGCATCCTGCCTGCCCCCTCCTGCTTCTCTCATTCCCTTACAATTTCACCTGACAGCCCTCCTTCGAAACCTCACTTGCACAGGAATCCCTGCCTCAGGCTCTGCTTCTAGGCAATCTGACCTAAAATCGTGGGGGAGCAAGGCCGTGTGTAACAGGTGGGGGAACAGACACGAGGGCTCTCCTGTCTGGACCAGCAAACCACCCAGCCCTCCCGCTCACTCAGCCCTCCCTGGCATTCATTGAGTGAACACACCATGGGCACCAGTCACCCTCAGGGAGGAGGGGGTGGAGTGGGCATGCGGAGGAGGAAGAGATAAAATAAATAGGTATCTCCATGGAGCTTGTATTATGGAAATAAGATGCACAGTCATGAGCTGACTTGAGAGCAATTGCAGAGGGATGTGTCAGCGTGCCAAAACCAGCCAGAAGCTCTTGGTTATCTGGGGAACAAGTCATAAACGGTTTCTGAGCAGGAATTCATTTCTAGGTACCCTCACTACCCCCCACCCCCGACTTGGCCATATTCTCTTGGCTAAAATACCGGGAGGTGAAGGTCAACAGGGCCCACTAGAGTCCATCTGCCACAGACCCCAAGGGCTGGCAGGACTCAGGATCCACAAGTGCCTAAGCCATTCTTCCTAGTTAATTGGTTGGTTGGTTAGTTAGTTAGCTAGATAAAGAAAGAGAAAAATTGGGGGCAACGCAGGCATAGAGAACAACATGGACTAGGGCTAAAGAGAGCGTGGCCTGGTTAAGGGAGTACTATATGAGGAGGAGTGCTATATGCAGGAGGGTGAGGAGGATTGTTGGCAATGAAGCCCGGGAGCTGGGCAGGGAGGCCACAGTGATGTGGAGGGCCTTGAGCGCTAAGCACAGGAGTTAGGGCTTCACCTTGAAAGTTGTGGGTAGCCACAGAAGGATTTTAAAAGGAAAATTATTTGATCAGATTTTCATTTTTGAAAGATTACTTTGACAGTGGTTTAGAGGGTAATTTGGGAAGTGGTGTATTAGTTATTTACTGCCGCATAATATGTTACTGTAAAACTTAGCAGCTTAAAACAAAGAACATGGGCTTCCCTGGTGGCGCAGCAGTTGAGCGTCCGCCTGCCGATGCAGGGGAACCGGGTTCGCGCCCCGGTCTGGGAGGATCCCACATGCCGCGGAGCGGCTGGGCCCGTGAGCCATGGCCGCTGAGTCTGTGCGTCCGGAGCCTGTCCTCCGCAACGGGAGAGGCCACAGCAGAGGGAGGCCCGCATACCACAAAAAAAAAACAAAAAAAAAAAAACAAAGAACATTTATTATCTGACATGGTTTCTGAGGGTCAGGAATCTGGGAGCAGCCTAAGTGGTGGTTCTTCGATCAGGGTCTCTCCTGAGGTTTTAGTCAAGCTGTCTGAAGGCTTGAGTGGGGTTGGAAGATTTGCTTCAAGATGGCTCACTCACATGCTTTTGGCGGAAGGCCTCAGTTCCTGCCCACGTGGGCCTCTCCTTGGGGCTACTCACAACGTGGCAGCCAACATCAGAGCCAGACACCCAAGAGAGGATGAAAAGGAAGCCACAGGGACTTAATCACATACGTCACTTCCGCCATATTCTATTTGCTAGAAGTGAGTCAGTAAGGCCAGCCTACACTCAAGGGGTGGGGTTGGGGTGGGGCAATTAACCTCCACCTTTTGGAAGGAGGAATGTCAAAGATTTGTGGGCATGTTTTAAAACTGCCATACTTGGTTGGTTAGCCTATAGGGAGAGAGAAGAGTTAGGAGACTACAGGAGTATTCCAGGAGAGAAGCATCAAGGTCTGAACCAAGGCAGAAGCAGCAGGGATGGAGAGGAGGGGGCAACTTACAGGGATAGCTTATGTAGCGCGGGGAACCGTGATGGGTCAGGAGCCAGCCTGTGGAGCACATCCCGTTGAACACCAGAGCCCTGGCACACAGGGACAGCTTAAATGGCCTCCACCTGCAAATAGGAAGAGTGGTGGGAACTTACAACCTCCAAGAGTGTTTGGATGGTAGTAGTTTTCTGTAGCAGCTTGAGGGATGGAATCAGCACTAACCAGGCTGATAGCTTCCTGGAGCCCAGTGGTGAGAGTCTTTTGAATCTATCCCTCCAGAATAAGATTAGGATGAGAGCACCCCCGCCCCTTATAGAAGACAGAAACCATAGGTGGACAATGATAATGGCAGAGCAACATGCTCTGAGTCAGTATGTCAAGTACTACAACTTTACCAACCATCCTGGATGTGACAAGTATGTGTTCATTCAACAAAGTTTGCTGCATGTCACCATGTCCCAGGCATTTTGCTAGGCCCTGCAGAGAAAAACGAGGAATTTAAATGGCATCAGACTTCTCAACAGTGACACAGTGTCTTCTGGAAGCTAGAAGACAAAGAAGCAATGCTTTCAAAGTTCTGAAAGAAAATTATGACCAACCTGAATTCTATATCCAGCCAAACTATCAATCAGTATGTGGAGAGAATGCAAATGTTTCAGACAAGCATGGCCTCAAAAATCTTTATCTCTAATGCACACTTTCTCAGGAAGATATGGAAGGTTTGTGCCACCAAAAAGAGAGAGAGAAAGAAAGAAAGAATTCCCAGGAGAGTGGAGGGAAGGAAGACTCCAAGATGACACTGGAGACACAAGTTCAGTTTGAAGCAGAAGCAGGACAGGGCTCCAGGAGAGAGGCAAGAAAGGAAAAGAAAGAAGAAAGAGAGAAAGAGAGAAAGAAGGAAAGAGGGAAAGAGGGAAAGAGAGAGAGAGAGAGAGAGAGAGAGAGAGAGAAAGAAAGAGAAAGAAAGAAAGAAAAAGAAAGAAAGAAAGAAG
>NC_041224.1:156724047-156724643 GCF_002837175.3 Physeter macrocephalus
GCAACTGACAAAGGATTAATCTCCAAAACATACAAGCAACTCATGCAGCTCAATATCAAAAAAACAAACAACCCAATCCAAAAATGGGCAGAAGACCTAAATAGACATTTCTCCAAAGAAGATATACAGATTGCCAACAAACACATGAAAGAATGCTCAATATCATTAATCATTAGAGAAATGCAAATCAAAACCACAATGAGGTATCACCTCACACTGGTTAGAATGGCAACATCAAAAAATCTACAAACAATAAATGCTGGAGAGGGTGTGGAGAAAAGGGAACTCTCTTGCACTGTTGGTGGGAATGTGGATTGATACAGCCACTATGCAGAACAGTATGGAGGTTCCTTAGAAAATTAAAAATAGAATTACCATATGATCCAGCAATCCCACTACTGGGCATATACCCTAAGAAAACCATAATTCAAAAAGAGACATGCACCAAAATGTTCATTGCAGCTCTATTTACAATAGCCAGGACATGGAAGCAACCTAAGTGTCCATCAACAGATGAGTGGATAAAGAAGATGTGGCACATATATACAATGGAACATTACTCAGCCATAAAAAGGAACAAAACTGAGTTATTTGTA